>NW_017306908.1:409429-429286 GCF_000935625.1 Nanorana parkeri | reverse complement strand
TATAATTATATATATATTATGTGTTTATTTTCCCCACAAAGTTCTGCTTTAAGCTTTACGCTTACTATAAGATATTGAAAAAAGGTCTCATGGACACCAAAACCATTAAAAAACAATTGTAAAATTAAAATGTGGAGGGACAAGTGAACAGTAGCTACTACAATCAGCAATAGTCTATAACTTACAAAAGGAAAACTATTATTAGTACTGTGGTAAATGAAAAATGAAACATTCATCTGGATAATCAAGTTGTATCTACCATGTTATTTAAATAAGCCATTGCCATACAAGTGCTATATGATCAGTTTTTTGCATCATACCGCACCTCTATGCCACTGCTTCATTGTATTGCAATCACCTAGAATTTTGCAACTCAGGTTACCAGTAGCATTCCTATGCTCTGGAGACAAACAGGAATTGTCATAAATATGTGTTAACCCATTGTATGTTAGGGCACATTGCTAAATTATGAATTTTCCATATAATACTGCTGGTGGTGCTTTCTCATCTAGTAACCATGGTGATAGAATGATGAAGGGAATCAGTAAGAACCACCCTCTGTGGGTCCTTGTCTACAAGGCCTTGCTTTATCATATCTATGTGGATATTAGAAAGGCTTTAAATAATTAGAATTCTATTACAGATACAATTATTTTATTTCTGAGGGTGCCAATTACTCTGATAAATTGTTCAAAACAAAAAGTTCTTGTTATGCTTGGCTACTTTTCATTTATTAAGAATTTTTTATATAGTTGGAAGCAAGAAGTGAGTAAAATGTTTTTTTTTACTGAGCAGTAATTGTGTGAAAAAGCTTCTTAACTCCAACGACAAATCCATCACCATTTAAAGTGTTCATACACTTGTGCAGTGCTATTTTCTGCATTTGAGCATGTTATCTCCTGCCAGCATAAGAGGAGGGGAAGATATAGACGAACATATGGTGCTTACAGCTTAGAGAAGAAGGTCTAAGGGGAGCTGTCTACAACACATATTCAGTTAGTTCTGGGCCATTGCTCACCGACATAAATTAATTCAGATAAAAACAAACTCTTAGACATATGGGAAATATGTGTTATGGAGAGTTTTAAAAGTCACAATATTAGCTCAATTTTATTTAACTCAAGTACAGTAATCACTTATTCGGTACCATGGTAATTTCCTGTATATTGAAACCTTGAAAGTGCTCATATATTATAATTTTTGAAGTCAAAATGATATTTTACAATGATTATGCTCCAAAAAGTCCCAGTATAATAGATATTCAATATTTTTTTATTTGAAAAGCACTTCTTGTTGTAATTGTGTTTAGCTTAATGGATTAAAATGATGTACTTCAGAAGTTATTAATAAAGTCTGCTATACATGAGCACATGTCTTGTATTTAGAAATATTACTTGTTACTGTAATGATAGCTGAGCAGCTAAAACTGTTATGATATATTATCCCACAACTTGCATTTGAATTTATAGGATACTTTGGTTTTCTAGGGAAAAGTATGAAGAGCCTTCATGAAGAAATGCTCAATCACAACAGAATATTTCTGCAACTTATATGACCTTCACTAAATACAAGAACTAATTATTGGTTGTTTGTTCATCTTTACAATATTCAGTTATCAATAGCAATTTTTACATCACTAGAGATGCTTGGTCACATGCTTAATGAATCTTAAGTATTCAGCCAGTGTAATGCATTCTAAAATGAAATTGTTGAATAATATTTATGTTACAAACAAACAGAAGTCTCAACCAAGCCTGCTTTCTCTGGGACTTTCAAATGACTGAAAGCAAAGCTATGTAAAATGAATTTCTTAATTTTGGATGAAATGTGGTTGGATCTTCTGTGATGTATTGGAGCCATGGTTACAGCAAACAGCCTCTTTTCTCAGAGAGGATTACCACATGATATGATCAAGCCAAGGTAGAGGATGATCTATCACAGGGCTGAGCTACTAGCCAGGCAATAAGAGTTACTAGCCACCAGTTGCCCCACCTAACCCTTACCCTGCCCCGGCCTTAACTCCGCCCCTAAACACACCCTCTTAAATAATCTTATGATAATTCTTATCTTATGATATGATATCATATCTTATGATAATTGCCGCTTGTAAACAGCAGATTAGGGATTGCTGCTGCAGGAAAACGCAAGTTCCTGACACAGGAATCTCTAATCACACCTGAAATATACTGTAGGTGTGAATGGGGCCTAATATACACATACACTAAAGGTGCCCATACACCTGCCGATTATGGTACGATAATCGCGGGTGATCCCGCGATCGTACGATAATCAGCACGTGTATGGGCACCTTTAGTGTATGTGTATATTAGGCACCATTCACACCTACACGAGAAATGTTACCATTGAAAAGCATTAGTACATTACTATTGGCTATTTCAATTTGCAATAGCCAATAGTAAAGTACCAATGCTTTTCAATGGGAACATATTTTTTTCTTCTATTCTGACATCGCTCGTGTCAGAATAAAGAAACAAAAATTAACATCGGTGTTTCTCTCCTTGGCGGCCGGGAGCAGGAGACTCCCGGGGCGCCAGGGAGAGTTAGCTGTTTGGAGATCAGTGTCCCTGGTTAGCAGGTAACCAGGGACGCTGATCTCTCTACAAGTGGCCGGAGCCAGCCGTAAGATCACGGCTGGCTCCGCCCAGCTGTCAGAAGCAGGCTGTCGGCCAGCTTCGGCTTTCAGCACGGCTCAGCCGTGCGTTCGGCTCGGCTGAGCCGCTCAGCCATGTTCGGGAGCTGTACGGGCTATTGTCAATACCCCGTACAGCACCCCTTCGGTTCTACTGAACCGAAGGGGTCCTGGGGCCGAAGCTAGCCGAAGGATTGGCCGAAGCTACGGCCAGATCCTTCGGCAGCTTCGTGAATAGACCCCTGTGTTTTCTTCTGATATTTTGTAATGTCTAGCCTACTTTTTGTTAGAAGTGTTAAAGAGACACTGTCACGTTGCCCATACAGGACAAAATTAAAGTTTCTTTTTTAAGGGCTCTCCCACCACCCCCAGTTATATTCAGCTTACTCCTGCTGCAAGGTGAAATCCAAGGTATTGGACGGTAAAGGAAGTGCTGATGTCTCTCCATTGGTGCATCTTAGGCCTAGCAATTGGCTGCTGGATTTAAACACTATCACATAGTAGAAGGGCACATGATTCTCTATAGTGAGAAGCACTGCAGGGAGCTGGTAAGGTAAGTATAAACACACTGTCACTTTGCCCTGAATGGGAAAAGACACCTTATCACCAGTGTCTCTTACAAGACACTGCAAGGTGTGTGGTTGGCAATCTTCTATCTGTATTATTTACCTATGACAAGCTACAGTACATTTATTAATGATTAGGTGAAATTTTTAAAAAAGTGACTCGATAACCTGTATGGAATTTTTTAAATGTTACCAATGTAAACTATGATAATCATCATAAAATCATTATCACAAGCAATAAAAACTACTTGAAATAGTGAAAGAAATCTTCAAGTATGCTTGAGACTGGTCAGACCAGTCAGAGAGATTGGGACCATCTTTTCAATGCATGTGTATCCTAAAAGCATCAACTAACTGGTGAAAAAGATTGCAGTTTGTATTGATGAACAAAAACAGAGATGCGGAAAGTTCCAGCAATGATGGTGTTATAGATGTCTTTCTATTGATGGCTTAACTGAAACATGAATAAGCACTTTACAAAATGTCAACCAATAAGCATATAACAAGGAATAGTTTGGTACACTAGAGTGTGTTTGTACATTATAAAAAGATAATAAAACAACTGGCAAGTGCAATGAAAGGCAAAGCAAATATCATTAGGTATATCTAAAGCTATTAAGCTAGTAATAAAGAGCAGGGAGAACAGACAGATAAACATAAATGTCCTGCATTAAACAGCGTTGCCAGGAGAGATGCTTTCAACAATGTCTCAAGGTATTGCAACATATAATGACACCAATATAAAAAGAAAAATCATGAAAGAAATGTTCAGTTTTACAACACGCTAGCATTTAATCCACAAAGATAAACTAGAAGTAAAATAATTGCAGCTAAATGAATTGTAGGAATGACCAGTCATGCATGAATATTTTATTATAGTTCTTTATTGACTAAGCCATGTATAAAGTACAGAGATCAAGTGTGCAGTGAATCTAGACACATTTTATGGTTCACTAAAAAGCTCACTACTTACTAGCTTTTTTCAAATATAATGGTGTATATTTTATAGAGAGACATCTGGACATGATTTAATCAGTGAAGCCAAGTGTATGAAGTTAATACATTTTTCAAGTGATCAAAGGGCTTGTTTATTTTAAGTAACTATTGTTTACTTATTGTATCAGTTCACTTTTTTGGTCCAATGCACTATACATATATCTGTATCTATGCATGTGTACTAATTTACTTTTATACACAAAAAAAGATACAAGAAAGTAAATGGGTCATAATCAATTGAGACTGTTCTGTATTACCATCCCACGTGTCTACTTCAAAACAACTACCACTTCAGTACCAGCATGTTGTAACCCTCTTTATTATCAAGCCATTTTCAGTTTTCAGCGTTATGCAGGTTTGGCTGAGAACTCCTCTGTCACGCAACATTGTCACAAAATTAATTTTATATCGGGACAATTAGAACCTTGTTTTAGTGGTATTTAATAAACACTTTTTATTTATTTTTAGTATATAAAGTTAAAAAAAAAGCTATAAAAAATTGGAAAAAAAGCCTGTTTATCTAACTTTTGTTTATAAATCACAGCAAATACAAATGTCAGGACAGTATGAAAATCCCCAAAATGATCCTTTTTTGGAAAGGAGACACTACAAGGTGATCTGATTTTTGGAAACTGAAGAAACATGTTGGTATTGAGGGGGTTAAACATAGAGCTTTGTAAAAGTGCACAAGATTTACATCCACGTTTATGGGAGGACGTACAGGTACAGAACAATGCACCAGTGGACCGGCTGTTTTAATATAGTGGACGGTCCACTAGTGGTTATAAATAGCAGAATGGTCTGCTTTATTGGAGATTAGCCTTTGGGGGAACTGTGGCTGAGTGTTCCTATTTGCTTACTGGTGACTTAATATACAGTAGATTCGTCTTCTACATGCTCTTTGGCATTAGGAGGAATCTGAATATTTTATTACTGATGAACATTCCACTGTGGAATTGGGCACATCTATATTCCCCTGCAGCCCTCCCTAACTCATGGGATTGTTGTCTTAAACCTACAGTGAAAAGACGTTGTAAACGGAATTATTCATTACACAGCATGTAATACAAATAACCGCCTACTATCTTATGAAGAAGTAGACCCTTGGTTTAATAAACTGAGATGTAATTATAGCCTACCTATTAGGACTTCCTACTTAGATTGATCATTTTAACCAGATTAATTGAGAGCTGATATCATATGGCTTTTGCAAACATGAGGATGTAATGATAAACCTGATAGGAATTAGGGTAAAGGCTAGGAGAAGTTAGGAAATGTTGAAACTTGATTAATTGTTGATTGATGTGATCTTTAATGAGTTTAATGCTATTTTTAACAGAAGCTTTTTGTAATAAACTTATGAAAATACTTTAAGAACATGATATGTTCTCTTAAATAATAATGGTACCTTAAAAGTTTAGTAAGGAAATTGTGACGTTGAATTGAAATTTTAATTGTGTTCTGTTTCTTTATCTAAAACCAATTTTAGTAGTGGTGAAATAATACTTTTTGTACAGGTTTGTGCATCACTTGACTAAAGCAGAGTTGGGTCTTTATGCCTGTTCTTTTCACATACTGCACATGGCTGTTTTGCTTTACTCCATATATGTACATATATGTTTTAAAGCTGAACTACCGGCAAATGGCCAAATACACAGATAAAAATACATATATGGGACCTATTTTACTTTCAAAGATTTTCATTTCTGTCCATCCAGTTTTGAGGTATATAGTCCTGCCGGCCCAGCTTGGTGGATAACCCCACATTCCTTGTTACAGTTATAGACTATAGAAAGTATACAGTGGTGTCCTCTTCCTACCCCAGCCTGCCGACTGGACAGTAGAAGAACAGCATGAGCTTGGTAAGGTTATCCTTCTGCCTACTCTCAACGTGTTTTTTGTCAGCAAATTTGCATGCAACCTGCCTGAATCACCCCAAGTGCTGCTCCTCCCTCTCCTGCACAGGGGATTACAAAAGGCTGATAGCAATTCAAATTCAGGTATGTACACAGACAGCGCAGCTTTAAATTGTATTTTAAGCTTACAGAAGTTTCATTGAACTATCATTGTTCTTTGGCCAAAAAGGGCCCCTTATTTGTGTTAGGGTGACATGGGCTTCCCTGAGGGGCAGAGTCAAAGTACCAGCCGGTGTTCACCAGAACTCCTGATGGTGGAGATGGGCTTGGTTGCTTGCTAGTAGCAGGTTTGTGATCCCCAGGTTTGCCCTGCCAAGGGATGGACGAGAACAGGGGGGCTCCAATGAGGAGATAGTAGTCAGATCCAGGCAGAGTTCAAGGCAGGCGGCTAGCAGAGGGTGGTCAGATGGTCCCAGGTCAGCAACGAGTAATCAGAAGATAAACGCAGGAGACAAGAGTAAAGTTGGGTCCAGGCAGAAGATCAGGGCGGGCAGCAAGCGAGGAAGGGTCAGCAACGAGAAAACAGCAGGAGTATAAGCTCTTACACAAACAGGAAGCTGGCAAAAAGACACGGCACCAACTCCTGCAGAGCTAGTGCTTAAATACCCTTCTGAATCAGAGACGACATGCCCAGCTTCAGGGTATACTGGAAGTCCTGGTCTGGAATCTTTTACTATTACTAGCCATACTGGACCCTGTGCGATCCATCAGTAGCAGATCTTCTGGAAATCCTGGCTGGGATTCTCAGAGGAGAACGGTAAACCCAGACAGGTACTCTGAGCTTACCATAACAATTAGCCTCATTATCTGATTTTTTCAGAGAAAATAGTGAAAAAAACAAAATAAAGCACTGAAAGCAACATACATAAATAGCCATCAACTACATAAAAATAAAAAATGCAACACTACAAAGAACACTTAAGGCTAGATACTAAAATATTTTTAAAAAAACACAAGGGAGAAAATGTTCTGCTCCATTGCAATCTCCAAACTGGTTACGCTGTGTTCCATGGTGTATGGCAACACCTTCCCTGGTGTAACTAAAGCTAACAAAACAATGAGAAGAGAGCACTTAAGTCCTTCCATTGATCCTTTATTGAAACATATTGCAGAAGTACAAAAATAATAAAAAGTCCAGTGCATGCATTTCACACAATCACATTAATTTGATGTATTATTGTAGAGTGCTAGAAGGCACTTTATTAATAAGCACTATTTAGAGGTAAAATGTGTCAGAGGGAAGTACTGCATAGTTTGGCCATAGTTAGGGAGTACCTCCACCATCCTTTACACATATAACGTATCATCTTGTTGTGCTTTAAACCTGGCCTATTCAGTAAGCAATGATGATGTATGAGTTGCAGAAAACCCACAGTTTGATTTCAGTTTACTGAAGCAGAATAGTATAAGCTGAACTGTGTATTGCAAAATCTTTTTTGCCAACTGGTGTTACATTTGCCACCTGTCAGCAGTGAACATCAGTGCTCATAGCTGGACCAGAGCGATAATTAAATATTCTATCCAACTGTCCAAATTTTGGTGGGATGACTAAGCAAAAGTAGTCTCTTCCTTGAAAAATGTGTGAACACAACTTTCTGTAGCTAGGCATAGTAAGGTTCTGTTTCTTCTTTTAGCACTGGAATCAAAGCATTCTGCAGAGAGCGTGAACCATACTTAGTACTTATAATGATCTTCATGACTCTGTTTGGCCCTTGCTCACAGTGCTGTCACATAAACATGTCACCATATTTAAAAAGCCTGCTAATTAATGAACATTTCACAGCAGACAATAGCATGCAAACACTAATACATGTGCAATATGCGTAACAAGTTTAAAAGAAAACATTTGACAATTATTTTCCTGTTAATGCTCATAACAGTTGCCTGACTAGTTCAGGAATACACAGCTTTTTTTTCTTCAGTTTATTGTACTACCCTTTTGTTACTTCCTATAATGGTCAGCTATCAAGAATACTTATATTACTGCTTCCCCAATGACCTTTCCAGTTTGGATAAAAGAATAATAGATCTCCATGCCTCTCAGGTAGGGAATCTATTTAATTTAAAGTAGGGATGTTCAGATACCAGTTCAGATACCAGTGTCAATACTTGGCATTTTCACAAAAACTACCAGGGTTTTAGCGGTTGCAGCTGGGACCTGGCTCTGGTGCTCCACCATTGTCCTGAAATCATTAGTCTGTATTGTTTTAGAAAAACTGTCACACGACAATAAACAAAAATGTATCAGTACTTTTATCTGTGAATACTAGGACAAGTATCAGTACTTGTACTTGAAAAAATGGTATCGGCGGATCCCTAATATATATTTATAATAAAAAAATTCCCAGGAGCTCCGTGTGCTCCTTACAAATGACAGCTGCCTCCTAAATTTTGCATTTTTCTGTAGTCTAGTCTTGGAGCTGGGAAAGTATCTGTATATGTACTTGTACTTGTACTTGTACCGAGTACAGTACTTGGTATCTGAACATCCCTATTTTAAAGGTAAACTATCATGTACATTCTCTAATTTATTTTCTTTTTTAGTTTAAACAGTGGTTTAAATGATTAATTTTTGTTTATAAATTAAGTTAATCGCAATTTATAAACAAGAAATATTGTATCATATGATCATAGAAATGGCCTTTGCTGAGTGAGATAATTTAAACACAATAACAGAAAAGGTAGGGAAAGAAAAAAATGAAATTACAACAGGCTGAGCAAAAGCTAATATTTCAGAGTGTTTTCTTTATAGTGCAGAAATAATAATAATTTATACCAGCGTATCACACAGATTGAGCTGCGATTTTAGCCTGCACAGAGCTATACATTAGAGCTGAAGATTTCATTACAGCAATGTCACAAATGAGCTCTTACAAATAGCATCACATAATCACATATTAAATTTTGATGAATTCACTAGCACTTCAGTCTTCTTGAATTCAAGTGATTTGTTTGTTAAGTTATATGCTAGAAAGAAAAAAAGCAGAATAACCAGTGTGAAAAAGACCATAAAACCCCTTCACGTTGTTGTATATGGAGTCCAATTTTAGTTCTACTTTCACGGAGAACGTTAGGCCCGGAGCAGAATATGCAAAGCAATAGGCGGAGGGCCTACATGACAGGGTTTAAAGTGATTAGAGACATAAAGGGTTACAGAAATGAGAAAAGAGGTAGGAAGAGTACTTACAGGAGTGGTGGGGTGCAGTGAACAGGAGGGGCTTCAGGGGTGGAGCAGTGGGTGGGATCTAGCATTGAGCAGTAACCCTCCCTTCCTTCTATTGTTTCAACTGGTACCCAGCTGGGTTGCTGGCAGCTTTATGGGTATTATGGGGTGTTGTCATAGCAGTGGGCGGGTTTTTCAAGGTCCTTGAAGGTGGACATTGGGTAAAAATGTCAAGTGTGTAAGGCCTGTCTTAGGTACAGCCTTACTCCCCCTTGGTTTTACTTGTTTGAAAGTTCGGCATAATAGTGGTGAGTGGTTGTATCTGCAATTAAAGGTGAATTGTCTCCAAGCCAGTGTTCCAGCAGCTGGAGGCCTACATTTGGATGCAGATAACGGTTCCTTGATTGAAGTGCCTAAAAGGACCTTGGACCAAATTTTGACACTCAATGTTGTATATGTTTTTTATATGTTTTATTTATATTTTGTTAGTAAAAGGCTGCTATGGCTGTTTAAACTCTAACTGGTGTTTTGCATTATTATTTCAAAGGGGTTTTGGGGAATTTTACTGGTTTTGGCAGCCTTGTTTGTGTAGAGGGCCTCTTCAATACCATAGTCAAGATTGGAGTGATCATCAATATGTCAAGTGGAGCACCTAATTGGTAATTTATCTGTTCACTTGTAAAATTCACTAGCTGCAATATGTGGGGTTTACTACTCACACTTCTATAAAACTGTTCCTGTCTGATCTTGATCTTGTCTATATCATTGGTTTTGTTCCTCGCTGTATTCTTGTGTGGAGATTGCCATCTTGGTATAAACTGGACTTTGCTTCCTAATGTCAGAGCTGCTCTCCTGACGATTGGTGACCTAAGGACTGGATGGAGAACATTAAAGAGACAGCAGGAGAGGTAGAAAAGCACAGATCCACAGCATAAAAGTAGCAGGGAGATCCTTATACTACAAGTTCTGAGGTACAGTTTCCTTTACAGGAAAGTTAACAGTAAGCAGCACAGTAGTGACATTACAAAATCTCATTATAAATCTGGTGAGACTGGCAGTCACAGGGACAGCCTTAGATGATCTCACACTGCAGATGTGTCAAAAACTATAAGACTGTAAAAAGAACAATACTTAGGCATAGGAGGTGCTATTTATTTAGAAGGACTTTAAGGCAATGGTAAATCTTTCAGAGTATTGCTTATGCAAAACGGACATTTCTTGATGTTTCCTATAAGAGAGCACATTTTAACTTTTTTTTTAGTTTAGGTTCTCTTTCAAGAGAATATATACTACCTTAAAGCTCATTTCTGCCTTTGCAGAGGTATTTTTTTTTAAAAACGTATGTCAGCAATGTAACACCAAGTGAAGCAGGCATATGCAGTTGCTGTATATGAACACATAAACTTACTTTTTTTGTCCTCTTCATCTACTCATGGCTTGTTTTGAAATGGCCCCCTCTGTGCTTTGCAAGCACTCTGTGTAAAAATACTCTCTATCTGAGCTATCGCCCCTTGTTAATTAGTATTCATAGTGGCAACCCCCTAGACAGTGTGTTGCGAGTGCTGGTGTGCAGTGATCTTGTTACAATGACTCACAGGGAGGGGCTCAGCTGCTTTCCAATCCGACCCCAGAGTCAGACTGAGTTTCCTATGGAGAAAATGTTCAATTTGTAGGACTAAGGGCTACTAAAAAAAGTCCATAAAAATCGGAAAACCAGTCCTGTAAAATTGTGCACACATATTTATCATCACTGCACTTCTATTTTACCACAATAAATGCTAATAATTTGCAAAGGTTGAAATGGGCTTTTAAGGTTAGCATATTTTGCTACTTATAACTACACCTGTAAATCCATGCCATACATGCCATACATATCACACCCCCATTTTAACACACCCTTAACTGATCACAGACATTTGAAAGAAGGGGTATACATGCAAGGTATGAAGCCAAAATGCATTGGGTACCCTAAGAAGAGAAATTACCTGGCAAATTGTGAGTATGCCCAAATTGTGATAACAGTGGGGAATCGTTAAATAAAACCTGGGCCTACTCTGCTCTGGATCAAGAGGGGTCAGGAGTGTGAAACAAGAAGGCTGCAGGAGCCAGGAGTTAGCAACACACAGATTACAGAGGTTAGGAATAAGTAAAGCATTGAGTGCAGAGATCAAGTGTAAGTTGTGTACAAACTTGACAATGGGAGGCCAAGGTCTCAGCAAAGCTGAATCAATATTGTACTGTTATTTAAATGCATGCTTATTTGGTTTGAATGTATGTTTTCATATACTATACTTGTGCAGAAGAAGACATACAACATTCACTCAGGGACACACAATGCTATGGAGCAAGATGCGGCTTTGTGAGGAATACACTGTGCATTGTGGCTGAATTGCCCTCAGTGCTCTAATACTGGTGGTAGTTTGGTTATAGAGGCTGAACAATGGAGAAGATAATCATAACTTTTGTCCCTAAAGTTTATCCCCAGAACAGACCATGCAGCACTTCACCCTCCAGCTCCGGCCCCTGAACTGCAATATAGCTCCACCAACACCAGACCAGCACTTCACCTGGAACAGACTGACAGCCTGATCCCGGCAATCCTTCTTCAGGATGCCAAATACAGGAGTGAAAAGCCACCAGCTTCCTCTAGATGGATTTATCATTTGGCAGAGGTTTGGAGAATGACATCATTGGGCAGAGTGCCAGCAACTTCCTTTGGCTAGATGCAAGCTGTTTAAAAAGACAAACCAAAATAGAGACAATGGTCACCTGCACAGTGCAAATATAAAAACATTGCCAGAGATAGCGGTGGGGATGTTTGTTTCCCAGGGACAGACCCCTCAAAAGTGGAACTGTCCCCGGCAAACAGGGACGAATGGCAACCACATAACATACATTTTCTGTTGCCTATGTGTTGAAAAGCCATGGCTACTGCAGGTCTTCAACACTTTGGGTTGGTCGAATACTTGCTACTCCACCGCAGGCTGTGGTTCTCCCCACTGCCTTGCACATCTTGTAGTGAAGTACGAGCCTCCAGGAGGAACTTCAGAAGATCATTTCTCTTTATAACAGTGGTAATCGGCAGCACCAGCAGCAAAAAAGGCTAAGTATTTCCTATTACTTATTTCTTTACAATAACATCTTTCATTCACAGTCTGATTTTGGTTTTACTCTAATCTATATAGGGAATTGTGCATCACTGAACACTCAGAAAAAGTAGAAATAATGCACTTGTATCAGAAAAACAGAAAAAATAAAACTCCCATGAGGTAACAAGAAGATATGAAATACTATTTATTTATTCGTTCAAAAAGGTGATACAAATTTAATTTCATACAGCAATAAAAAATGTACAGGGGCTTTACCCTTACAATGTTTTCCAAAACAAAATAAAAACTTTTGGCTGAAAGTGGTCTTTACATCTATTTGAAGTCTTAGGGGCATAATAATAGAGCAGTCAATGTGACACTAACCAAGCACCATAGGTAAATTAATAAATGTAATTTAAAACACATGCACCAGGATGATACACCTGCAGTCAATGTTTGGTGAATGTGATATTTGCTGCTTTTTTGTTCAAATAATTTTTATTAGTTTTCACAACATATAAAAACAATGATACATGTTCGAAATTATCACAGAAGTGTGCTGTACATGTATTGTAGTACCAATCTATCGTGAGAGGCACACAGATTATTACATCAGGAATAGGCTTGAACATATAAAACACGAACAGATAATAAACAAAGTAGTTTACAAAGGAGAACCGTCTAGCAGACTTAAGTTTAGCGCAATCTCCAATGACAAGTCTGTATAGGAAGGGTCCCATGCAGGGGCGTAACTAGAAATCACAGGGCCCCATAGCAAAATCTTGTAAGGGCCCCCCCCCCTGCAACCACATCTCACTCCCCCATCCTGCAACCTAGCCCCAACCCCCCCCCCCCCCCGCAGCCTGACACCACATTTCATCCCCCTATCCTGCAACCTAAGCCCCAACCCCCCAAAAATGCTAGAAATTACATACGCAAATTATCCTTGCATTCTGGGGTGGGAGGGGGCGTGGCAGTGCCATTCATGTCAGTTGAATTCCAGATGCACTCCCTGCCCGCAAATGATAATGCATGCACAATTTTTTGTGATTGCACCACACTTGAACGCAGGGCATTGTGTTACCATGCGTTCTGGTGCAGCTGATGACATGAATTGTGCATGTACTATTTTTTGCGGGCAGGGTGTGTGTCTGAAATTGAAATGACATGAATGGCACTGCCACGCCCCCTCCCACCCCAGAACGCAAGGAGACTTTGTGTATGCGATTCCTTGCATTCCGGGCAAGGGTGTAAACGAGCCTTTAGTATTACAGCAGTCAGAGGAGCCACAGTCTATATACAAGACAATTACAGCAATGTATGGGCAGGTTTAAAAGTGTTTTAGGGCTTATTCACACAAATTACAGTGCGTTCCAGAGCGGTAGCTGCTGGAACTCACTATATCGCACACTTAACCCCCCCTGCGTTCTGGGGCGTGGTGGTGCATTGAAGACAATGGCACCGCAGCCACGCCCCCTCCCCTCTCAGTAGTGTAATCGCCAACACCGGTGTTCTATCAAAGATTGTGACTGGGTTGCAATGTGTGACCGGTCACGTGGTCACACATTTTAACGTAATCACGCCCACTTTTTCGACATTGAAATATGTGAGCAGCAAAAGGCGATGAATTCCAACGCTTTGTCAGCTGGTCCAGGGCAGAACAGCTGATCGGTCCTGAAATATTGGACTTTGTGGAATGTGAGATTGCACTCACAAAGATTGCACTCACAATCTCGGTTGCGGGCCCCATAGCGCCCGCATGGGTCGCTATGGCGGTAGTTCCGCCACTGGTCCCATGAAATTCAACAACAAGACTAGTGCCCTGGGCATCACTATACTTCACGTAAGGGGTACCATGTAATCCAAGGTTCCCAGTGTTTAGTAAATCTTGTTATCTCCCCTCCAATGGAAGACATAGCCCTCTCATAGTGATAGTGTAGATGGACCATATTGGTCACTTGTGGGACAGTGGGCACGTCAGGAGATTGCCAGCTCCTCGTTATATTTAACCTAGCAGCTAGCAAAATATGTGTGACCACTATCCGACAGTGAGATGGGATGTTCTTAATCCCCAAGTTAAAGAGTGCCAAGTCTGGGACTGGGCTCACTTGTCTGTCAGCTATGTTAGAGATAATTCGGAACATTGCACTCCAGTAATTCTGGAGACGCGGGCAGGACCATAACGTATGCATTAGATTCCCTACCTGTCCACATTGCCGCCAAGAGAGGCTAGAATTAGAATGGGATATTTTAGCCATGCGATATGGAGTTAAGTACCACCTCAGCATAATTTCCTGAGACAGTTCCCACAAATTAACGCATTTAGTTGATTTTTGCACAGAATGGAGCGCCCTGCACCACTGAACGGGGGTGTATTGTCACTGCCATCTGTAGAATGGCAGTGACTTGGTAAAGTGATTCTTCCCCTGCAATACGCCATATATCAGAGAGATACCTCTACGTTTGGAGTGTGGGTTTGTATAGAACTCCCAAATGTTATAAGGAAAGGCCACGTCTTCCATTGTGGTAGTTTGGAGTAAATGTTTTACAACTGATAATATTCCCCAGAGAAGCCGTCCGGACCCAGAGATTTATGAGCCAGTAGTTTGGCAATATGAGCTATTATTTCTTCCATTGTGATAGGAGCATTGAGGGAAAGCAGTTGTTGCTCCTACAACCTTGGTAGGTTTACTGAAGATAAAAAGCCGGCAATATCCATGAATGAAGGTTGGGGAGCTTCAGGGTCATCTTTGATATTATACAAGGACTCATAATACAGAGCAAATTGATGCATGTGTCAGAGTTTATGTATTTCCGCGGACAAGGCCTGATCTGGGGAACTTTTATTTCTAATCTCCAAATCTTGGATGGATACTAGAATATCTGTCAACTCTTTGGATCTACTTTTAGCTAACCTCGCTACCATTTATATCATAACACCACGCATATAAGCTTTGTGTGAGTTCCATAATATTGCAGGATCTGACACAGAGCCATCATTGATGGAGAAGAAATCAGTCAGAGAGTGTTTCAAAGCAGAGACATTTTCAACATTTTTAAATAGGAAAGTGTCATTTCTCCAGAGGCGCTGGCCTCTATTATTACAATTCTTGGATATGTGTAGCGTTATTGGAGCATGGTCCGACCAAGTTATAGATCCGATTTCAGATTTGTGGAACCTCTGGAGGAGAGACAACTCCACCAAAAACAGGTCTATTCTTAGGTAGGAGTTATGGACCGTTGAATGATATGTGTAGTCACATTCATTCGCGTGTAAGCAGCGCCAGGCGTCATATAGATGCTCTCTAGGCATAAAAGAAGATAAAGTTGGGTCGTTGCATACCTTTATACGTGAGCTATCGGAACCAGTGTCAGCCACGAGATTAAAATCTCCACATGTCATCAAGGAACCCTGTTTGACTTTTGCTATCTTAGCGACAAGTTTATTAACCAGTTGACATCTGCGGTGTTAAACCCCCTTCCCATCCAGGCCATTTTTCAGTATTCAGCGCTGCGGTACTTTTTGACGTAAGGCGTAACTTCTTAGAATAGCGCTCATATCTATACAATAGTAAAATCCGTAACCTGTGTCGGAATTTATGCAGTTCCGCAGACAAGGCCTGATCTGGGGATCTTTTATTTCTAATCTCCAAATCTCCAAAACCTTGGTCCCATTTGTATAATAACACCACGCATATAAGCTTTGTGTGAGTTCCATAAAATTGCAGGATCTGACACATAGCCATCATTGATGGAGAAGAAATCAGTCAGAGTTTTTCAGAGCAGAGACATTTTCAACATTTTTAAATAGGAAAGTGTCATTTCTCCATAGGCGCTGACCTCTACTATTACAGTTCTTGGATATGTGTAACGTTATCGGAGCATGGTCCGACCAAGTTATAGATCCGATTTCAGATTTGTGCGACCTCTGGAGAAGAGACAACTCCACCAAAAACATGTCTATTCTCGAGTAGGAATTATGGACCATTGAATGATATGTGTAGTCTCGCTCATTCGCGTGGAAGCAGCGCCAGGCATCATATAATTGTTCTCCAGCCAGAAAAGGAGATAAAGTTGGGGGGTCGCGTACTTTTATACGTGAGCTATCGAAACCAGCGTCAGCCGCGAGAATAAAATCTCCACATATCATCAAGGAGCCCTGTTTGACTTTTGATATCTTAGCGACAAGCTTATTAAGAAAACGTATCTGACTCAGTGCCGTCCGTCCGTTTTTTTACTACGGGCGGACGGCAAGAGGTTAAGAAAACGTAGCTGATGAGTATTGGGGGCATATACATTGACTATGGTATATATTACATTGTCAAATAAACCCACCAATATAATATATCTACACATATCATCTAGGATCACATCTTTGGGGATAAAAGACACTGTGTTTCTTACTGCTAACAATACTCCCCTCTTTTTCTTTGTAGGCATAGTAGACAGGTATACTGTATTAAAGTCTTTGTGACAACATCTCGGGACATAATAACGTCTAAAGTGGGTTTCTTGTGCACAGATTATATCAGCCCCGTATTGAAGGGCTTCTTTCCAGAGCCAGGCACGTTTAGCCGGGTGGTTTAGTCCTCTGACATTATGTGAAAGTATCTTTAAAGCCATCTTATAGGGAAGTCAATATGAGCAGTGGCTGCACAACTTACATAACCGAATGGAACAGCAATAAGGCAGTAGTAGGACCATAGGATCCCCTGGGTATATCCACCCCTGTTTCCTGGATTGCTGGTTCAGCCGAATCTCCATTGCCTAGACATCGAGTTTGTGAATCCAAAAAGACAAAAAAAGGAACAAAAACATATAAACAAGTAACCACAATATCAGCATATGAAAGCTGCGGATTGCAGTAAACCAGTTAAACAACGTATGCAGTGCAATACTGCTCAACTTTGAACGGTGACAAAACAGTATCACTTGGCTACATCAGGCCATCTCGGCACTCTCTTGAAATCAATAGGTCAGCCCCCGAGTGGGGCTTCTGTAATGGAGAGCAGGCCCCGCTTAGGGACGTGAGGGATTGGACTTCTTGGCTTTCCTCCATTCCGGTACCAGTTTCCTTGGATCAGGCGATGATGTTTGTACTGGGTCTTCTTCAGGGCTGATATTCCAAAGACGTAGCATTGCAACACCCTCCGCCAGTGAGGAGATAACATGTGAAGCGCCTCTATTGGTGAGTAGAATTTTTTTAGGATAGCCCCATCTATAAGTGATGTTGTGTTTGCGAAGTGCTCTTGTTATAGGAGCGATACTTTTCCGCCAACTCAACGTATGTTGCGACAGGTCTGGGAAGAATTGTAGTTTCGAATATTGGTCTCAGAAATGCCCCTGATCTTAATATTATTTCGATGAGACCTATCTTCTAGGTCCGCCAGTTTAGCTTTAAGCCAGCTTACATCATCTCTGGTGTTTTCATAGGAGTCAATCCCAGATAGCAAGGATAACTTGCCACAAACTTGTGTCTGGGTTAAATTGTAATTTTGTTAACTTGCTGCACATTTTCCTGGCAAGTTGTAGACTTGCAGAATACTTGCAGCACAAGTTCTAGTTGACACTTTTTAAATTTGTAGCAAATTTGCTTGGCAAGTCTACAGCAAGAGTACTGCAAGTCTTAGAAAGAGCTCTGCAAGCTCGCTGGTCTGGAGACTTGCAATGCAGACTTGCTGTAATCGTGCAACAAAATTGTGAAGCTTGGCAAGTCTGCAAGAGTTTAGCAAGTCATTTTCAAACTTGCAGCACAATTTCTTGCTATCTGGGAATGATATAATTTATAGTGGACGAAAATTCATCCATCTTGCACTCCACATGGTCCACCCTGCCCCTATGGCCGATACATCAGTGCGGAGGTCTTGAACCAGGGTGACCATATCAGTATGAATAGCACTGTGCAAAGAGATGAGCATATCCTTGAGAGTAGTGTCCAGTACTGGCTGATTAGAGGTAGGGAACCCATTGATCGACCCCTCTAGCTCTCTGGTATCATCTAATGACAATGAAAGCTGGCTCACCTCAGTGGCAGTGACATGCCCCGTCATCATGCAGGCCTTTGATTTCGCCGGGCTCCCGGCAGCGGAGGAAGCCTGTGAGGAAGGCTCTCCTGATGAGGGAGATGTTCCAGATTCTGAGAAGGGACTGTGTCCCTGCAGGTGCAGGCGCTGTGATGACAGCGGCGCTAGTGAAGACGTAGCCAGAGAGGAAGGCAAGCCACCACCATCTTTGGTATGTCTCGTGGCGGAGGCCTTGAAGAAGGCCATTAGCTTTTTCGGCCGCCTCCCCTCTTTCCGCTTGCGGGACATGACTTCGGTAAGTCCCAACGTCTTGCCTGTGTGCTGAGTACCGTCCTCGCTGCTCTCCTGTCGGCTGAAATGAGTGCTGATCGGCCCCAATGTGCGGAGCTCACAGACTACACGTCCATAGCAGTCGCGCGCTAGCCACGCCCCATATTTGCTGCTTTCTAAATATACCGCTTAGTGTTGTATTTCACTTTTGAATGGGCTTTCTAAATGATGCAAGTTATTTGTTCAGTCTGGGTGTTATCAAAACTACTTTGACTTTTCTTGACCATTCAGCTGGCCATGTGATAATATGATTACAGGGTAAAACATTGTTTCAGTAAAATAACTGTATTTTTTCAGGTATTTATTGCATTAAATGAGCAACCTAATCAATATAAATTCACTTTCATAAAAAATCTGGCAGCAATCCAAGCAAATCAATCTTTTTCTTTGTGGCATCGATCAAATGTTTGTGAGCAAAAATGATTGTTGTTGACAATTGTTTATTGTTAAATACATGGCCAGCATTAGAAGCTTTGGGGCTAGCTACTGTACTAACTGCACTGTGTGTGAAATTCTGTAGTAGCAAATGTAGTCATTTTTAATACTATAACTCAATTATTTCATTCAACTTTTGCAAATCATATATAGCTTAGATAACATTGTCAGGTTTGTGTCTCTAATTCCCACATCAGACTGAATAGTTCCGCTATGAGCTGTTCATTTCAATCTGTTCAGGATTATTAGAAACCATATGTTAATAATAAGTCACATCTGTAATAATGTTAGATCTGGGTTGGTTTTATTTATTAACCAGTTGACATCCGCGGTGTTAAACCCCCTTCCCATCCAGGCCATTTTTCAGTATTCAGCACTGTGGTACTTTAACTGACATTTATTCCGTCATGCAGCGCTGTACTGAAATGAATTTTATACCCTTTTTTGGGGACAGATAGAGCTTTCTTTTGGTGGTATTTATTCACCATTGGGGGTTTTATTTTTTTACTATATTAAGGAAAAATTACCGAAATTTAAAAAAAAAAAACAGTTTCCCCTATATTAAATGATAAAACATTTATTATTACCCAATTTTTTGGTAAAATATAAAAGATGGGGTCACGTCGGGTAAAAAGACACTAAACATGTCAAGCCTTAAAATTGCGTGCGCGCGCGAAACCTCAAAAAAC
>NW_017306908.1:405379-409282 GCF_000935625.1 Nanorana parkeri | reverse complement strand
TGCCGCAACCCGCAGATGCTGCAGTGCCGTCCGTCCGTTTTTTTACTACGGGCAGACGGCAAGAGGTTAATATGCTCACTGATAGTTTTATGCTAAAAGTAAATTTAAATACAGAACGCACAGAAAGAACATTTACATTAGGAAATCATTTTTCAAGGGCATTGCAGCAGTTATTTTAAACTGTGTTTATAGCATCTACATACGTTTGGGCTGAAAAGCCAATTAAAAATCCCTTCAGACATCATGGAAGGCAAAATGCCTTTCTTCATGAATCCCAAAAATTATTCTTGCCTCCACCAAAAGTTTTGGCAAAACATTATGACATCAATGCTAAAATGTTGGTGATCTTGGTGGCTTCAGATCTAGATGTCCACTAAAGTTCATTCATCGATAGTTCTTCTTTCCTTCATCAGAAACCATGTGACCAATGCAGAAGCCTGGTGACCCATTCTGTAGAAGAGAAAGCATAAAAAAAATCATTTTTAGACATCTTTCTAAAATGTTTTCCATTGTTTTTGAGTGGATTTCATAAAGAATGTTCAAGTGGAGGATATAGATTCACCCTATAGTGTATCTAAACCCAAGAACAATACATTGCAACTTCCCTGTTCTAATATGTGGTGGCTGTATTTGTTTCATTTTTTTAAGGCTTTCTTTTATTGGTTTTCACATGGTGATCCTGCCACTAATACGCTTCCTGTCTTAATATGACAATGCACACTTGCTGTACTATATCTATAAACAAGCAGCATTGTCACTCTAGGAAAAGACTACAGTACCCCACCCCCTCTCATCTTCTATAACATAGAAGGAAGGGGTTCTGTAGACCTGAGAGATGGCTAGAAACAATGTAACTGATATGAGTGCAAAACATATATAATAAAACATTTTCAATGGTGTATTTAAAAGTCTAAAAGGGACTAAAGAAATCAATTGTTTGGGCTTACAAAGGGCTTACAGTCCCATGTTGAGCTCAAGGCTTAATTGCTTAGCAAAGACTGATGGTGTACAATACATCCCACCAACTTGCTCCTTGATAACCATGATTCTCTCTCCTGTTTATTTTGATTTATGTAATGCCTAACAATGATACAAGGGTGGATCAAAGGGTATCCGCAATCCGATTATATAAAAATTTCTGTTGGCCGCACCGTCTTATTAGCTCTTTCCGTTCAAGGCTACTGCTCCCCAGTCACTGCTGTGCAGGTGTGAACATGTCATGTCAGTTCATTTGTAACTGTGGTGAGAGAAAAAATGGATGCCCCACTTGTATATTGCACGAAAGAAGAGCAGCATTCAGTGATTCTTTTTTTGTGGTCTGAGGGTGTGCCTGGTGCCGTTATTTATCGAAGAACTTGTGCGCAGTATGGAGAAAATGTTCTGTCACGAAGAAGTGTTTATGAATGGATAGAGAAGTTCAAGCAAGGTCGCAGTGTTAGCCATCAAGAAGGAGCCAGATGCACATTCACGGCTGATGACAACATTGAGCTTACACGTTAAAGACTTTGTTTTGAGGTGTTAAAGCCTCCTCCCTATAGTCCTGATCTGGCTTCATCAGACTATCACCTGTTTGGTCCCCTGGAAGCAGCCCTACAAGGACGAATATTCACCTCTGATGAAGAAGCGAAGACAGCGGTGCATTAGTGGCTTGCATCTCAGCTTAAAACATTTTTAATGAAGGAATACGAAAGCTAGTTGACAGATGGACAAAGTGTATTGAAATGCAAGGGGATTATGTCAAAAAATGATGTATTTGTCTTTTCTAAAAGTTGGTTCAAATAAATTCTACAGCCAGAATGGGGATAATTTTTGACCCGTACATCAAGAAAGGTTTAGGTTATTAAGCCTAATATTGGTACGTCGCAAAATCCTGGACAATTACAACTTTGAAATAGATTGCATGCAGCAGTGAAATAAAGTTAAGGATTATTGAAAGCGTAATGATTTATCAACCATTATGTATGCTGCTATAACTTTACACTTTGAAAACTTGAATGTTTGCTTTGGTCTTCAGAGATTTTAGGTAGATATACTGTGTATTGTCTTAATATTTACCTTGAAAGATCATATGTGAAAGAAAAAAATATATTTCTAGAACACACTGAATAACATAAGAGCCAAGCTTTTGTATCATATTCTAATGTGTGTTTGTTCTTGGCAGAGGTGTAACTGGCACTGGGCACCCAGGCCATGTGCCCAGCATCTTTTTATGGGTGCCCTGGGTCCTGACCTCACAAACGTTTGCATTTTTTAAATTTAGCTCCTTCTTCAGCTGACGTTTGTCCTACCCACCTGTCAGAGCTGCAACCCAGAGCCTAGGGAAGCACTCCTAAGCGCCCCCTTGGCTCTGATGTATCTTATGACAACGAGAGAGAGAGAGAGGACATGGATCAACTCACTCTAGAGGACTGTTTGAATAATATACCCCAAACTGATCTGGCTGCCGCCTGGATGGGGGAGGGAGGGGGGGGGATTCCGAGAGATTAACCCCCCCCCAATCTGTGTCCTCTCTCTAATTTGTCACCATTTCTTTTGGGAAACTCTTTTAGATGTAGGAAGCTCTTTAGTTCACTAAAGGCTACTAAGTGAAATGTGCATATGACCCAGATTTATATTTCGATTGTGTCCCTTTGTATCTCCTTCTCTAAGACTTCTGGCTGCTGGGGTCCACAGGGTCTATTTGGGATCAATTGGATTTAAGTTGTTTTTTAATGCAGTATTACTTACCTGAGAAATTTCTGTCACCTGAGGAAGCGACAGACCGCAAAATGATTCCAAATGTGTAGAGGCGCATTCTCGTCCACTGACCATACTGGCACTATGCCAATACAAAGGGACTTGATCTATGTATGTATGTTTGATAAGTGTACTTACTGTATAAATTAACATCACGTACTATTGGGCCCAGTGAGCTTAACGGGATTGTTTCTCAGTATATGGCACAAAAACTATGCCATACTGTTCCAAGAAATTGTGATTGTATTTTTAGTATGTATTTTCAAAAAGATGAATTGTTTTATAATTAAGCTAGTTGGATGTGTCTGTACCATTAAAATCCCTTAGTCTTCCATTTAGTTAATCTGGTATAAAATCTTGTCAATACATCCTGTGTAGTCAGACAGTGTTCTCCCCTTTTCTGGTAGGTGTGCTTAAATCGATACATAAGGCCTGAGACCTTTTATGTTCTCTCAAGCACATCTTGCAGAATACTGAGGTAGTCATATGCAGTATAGCCTTGTAGTGCAGTACAGCCTATACAGTAAGTTGAGCTTTAAATGCTATACTCTTTCTGAGGCTGCTCCCCTTAAACTTTCAGTATTCCTTTGTATCTATAGTGTCTCAGAAATATACAATTCATCCAGTGCCTGCATAGACTGATCTATCTAATCCTCAAAGTCTTCTTCTCCATGGGGCAAAGGTTACAGTCCCTAGAATGTCCTCAACTTCTGTCAGGCAAATTCAGAGTAGGTGGGGCTACCCTTGTTGGACTTTTCTACAAAGTTTCCCAAGATCATGATGAATTCAGGTCCTATAATAGCCATGGGTTCTGGGACAGAGATTCTCTTTATTGCATTGTCTGACTTAAACTTTTTGGGTTGCTTATTGGTGATCTCCGTTGGATTTCAGCAACTTGCTTCTGAGATCGGGTCTGTCGGCAGCTGTCATCCTCCCACGCCTGCTCCTCCTTACTTCTTCTCCCCACAAGCCGCACCTCCTTCGCGCCTCACGCTCACTGCCACGATCGGCGCGGCTTGTGGAGCGTGGATGCGGGCGGGTCTGGCAGCGGCGAGCATGAGGCGGGGAGAAGGCTTGTGGATGCGGGCAGGTCTGGCAACGGCGAGCGTGAGGCGGGGAGGAGGTACAGCGTGTGTGGAGCCGTGAACATGGCCAACTAATCGAAAG
>NW_017306908.1:347832-405299 GCF_000935625.1 Nanorana parkeri | reverse complement strand
GCTGGGCATGTTCGGCCGACCCGAAGCCACTGGAAGCAAGCCGATGTACGGCTGATTTCAGCAGATGTACGGCTGAAATCAGCCGTACCAGCCTGAAGTGAATAGCCGAACAGTGTTCGGCTCACTTCACTTCAGATCGGTCATTCACTCGGCTGCCCTCGGCAGCTTGGTGAATAGACCCCTAAGTTTGCTAAAGCACCATGAATAATAAACATCTGCATTAAAAAAAAAAAGTAAAATACTTGTTTTACACTGTGTTGAATCTCAGTGCTTTTGATCTCCTATGGCCTCTTTGCAGCCTCCTCTTGTTAACATACCTGTGCTCCTGTAATGGCTCCTTGTCATTATTGTTAGAGTGAAATTCCTTATTGCGACAGCAGTGGACAATACCTGCATAATGTGTGTTTAAACAATCACTTGTACATAGCTCCCAACAGTCACAGACTGTGCAGGACTGTCACCTATTTGCACCAGGAAATGAGCTACTGTGTCAATTCATTTGCATACCCGGGGGGAAAGCAGTGAAGGAGCAGGTGCAAATTTAAATAGCCAATAGGAATCTAGCAATGCATTCCTATGGGCAAAAAAATATTGTATTTGTTTTCTATTCTGACACGGCTCCATGTCAGAATAAAGAAAAAAAAAGAAAAAGCAGTGTATCTCTCCTGGGCGGCCGGGAGCCGGAGACTCCCGGAGCGCCTGGGAGAGTTTGCTGTCTGGAGATAAGTGTCCCTGGTTAGCTAGTAACCAGGGACGCTGATCTTTCTGCAAGTGGCCGGAGCCAGCCGTGATCTTACGGCTGGCTCCGCCCAGCTGTCAGAAGCAGGCTGTCGGCCGGCCACTCGGCCAGCTTCGGCTTTCGACGTGGCATATGCCTTCGGCTCGACCGATCCGCTCGGCTAAGTTCGGGAGCTGTAGGGCCTATTGTGAATAGCCCGTACAGCAGCCCTTCGGTTCTATTGAAGCGAAGGGGTCCTGTGGCCGAAGCTAGCCGAAGGATCGGCCGAAGCTACGGCTAGATCCTTCAGCTGCTTCGTGAATAGACCCCGTAATCTACCTAGGAAGTCTGTGCCGCAGGGTGACAATCCAGAAGCACAGCAGGAAATACCTGAAAAATGACCTTTAATGGCCAGATTGCCTGTTATGATTAGATTTAAAAATATTGTTTGTAGATTTACAAATATTAAATACATTTTTTTTCTAATTTCATACGCATATTGCAACTTACAGTATATGAGATCTAGCATTTGGGTTTACATATACTAAGATTATTTTTAGTGAAGCGGGGAAACTGAAAATTGTGGATTCCTATAATCAGTCACTCCAGGCTGAACCCATCAACTTGTCTAGTGACAACTAGATGATTGGGTGTTGCCCAACTGTCCCATGATGGCCTGGCAATCATTTGTTGATGCACAGACAAGGCATTCAGGTACATCTGATTGCAAGATGGTCATCACAATACTCACAAGTTGGTGACTCAAAGATTGAAAAGGCTAATCAGGGGAACCGGCAGGCATTTTGGGTCATGGCACAGTTGAAAATTGCCCCATATTATTGTTCCTGTGGTTTGGGATTTGAAGAGCATGCCCAATGTTTGGGTTACAGAGTGGCATGTCCAAAAATAAAAAAAGATAGGTATAAGAATTTTGGGAATAGCAATGCATTCCCACTTGTTATTCTAAATCATTACATAAGAGGGAAAAACACAATTACAATCTCAGATATAAGTAAAACCTTGATTTCCACATACTATAGCAGATATTATTTTAGATCTAACCAGGTCACATCTGTGATTTAGCTTTTCTCATTTGGGAGAACAGAATTCAAAGCTTAGTACTTTAGGGATTGGACATGATATTTAAATTTAACAACTGCCTATTTTTTTTATCATTTTTTCTTTATAAAGGAAATGTTAATATCATTTTCTATAACAGTTGTCTAAGCAGGTGTTCTGTTCTTCATGCCTATTTTCATTTGAATGCACTTGCTTTGTTTAGTTCACTGCCTTTTTCTCCTCTTTTACCACATACAAATGGTTCTTGGAAGGAGTTAGAGAAATATTAAACTGTCTTGATGGGTGGGTACCAGTACATTTAGATGCAGAACACCCTAGGTAATGTTCACATGCGATGCTAAGCCTCCATGATTGAAAGAACTGGAAATCAATGAATGAAAAGGGCAGGCCAGGGACAGTCAGGCTTGGGATGAATGAGTTAGATGATGCTGGACATCCTTGAGCCAGGAGATGGCGTAGGATCTATTTGACTTAATGCATTTTGAAATGCACACCATGAGAAGCATCAAAATCAGAATAACAAATTTCAGGAGATGAGTGGATACAACTGTACAAGACGCATGAGCATTTTCAGGTGATTTGGAACCATTTATTGAAGATGTTTTCATGCTTTTTTAAGTGGTTTCAGATGTTAGCATTTTTGTTTTAGCCAATGGAAAGCTAATTACTAAGAGGAGGAGACAGTTGTTAGGCTTGTTAGGCTTGAAATTGTGCATAAAACACACATTTTATGCATTTTTCAGATGCTCCCATCAAAGTCTATGGGGCCAAAAGCGTGTGATTCTGTCTGAAAAAAGCTGATCTTGCTGATCTCTTGTGATCAAGCGAGTTGGAGAGAGTTGGAGCCAGATATTTGGAAACATGATGTCTGAAAGTGTTCAGACAAAAGGGTAGGGAAATACTTTGCTGGGCAATCTACCTATGTTTGATCTGCATCATTATTGACAAAAAGTTTGTGAGTTTAATACTACTTTAAGTTCAAACTGGAGTGTAGCTGTTAACAATAAATCTGTCTTGACTAGTGATGAGCTTTGAGTTTGGGTCAATTGAGATTTAAGCCCGATTTGGCCTGTTCACCTACCAGAACCTCTGACTCCTGTAGCCTTAGGTGACTCATTTAGTGGGGTATTAGTACCACTAATTAGTGAATTACTTCCTATCCTCGGCTTGTTGTACATAGTAAATGGGCCGGTGAGTTTTCCAGTTAATGTCATTGAGTCAATGACATCAAGCAGCATCATTGGACAGCTTTTTGACATTCAGTTGTCGACTGGGCAGCAGTCAGTTGCGACAAGAGTCCATTTGGAGCAGGTTTACATGTGCGAGCCATCATTTTTGTTGTCATTCATCCTAATTTACATAGTTACATATTAGGTACGGTTGAATAAAGACACAGGTACATCTAGTTCACCCTATATACGTGTGTGTGTCTGTGTGTGTCTGTGTGTGTACATGTTGCTAAGAACTCACATAGCCCTGTTTAGTTATTAGCGCTTTCTGTTGATACAGCTAAGTGTGGAAGGGATTTCCACATTTTGTCCCTATTAACAGGGATACAAGGTTAAGCATAAGGGTCTGATATGGATTTTGGGGGGGAGGATGCTATTTTGTTTTATTATGTGGGATTCACCCTTAAAATCCATATGAAAGTCTCATCAAAGTTAAAGTGACATTAAAGTCAAACATTTTTCCCTCCCCCAATGTTATCTAAAACACTTACCTTAAATGATGTCTCTTAATCTGATCTTCCTCCTCTTTCCTGTCCTTGTCAGCCTTTTCTCCAGCACTGCTGCGGGTCTCCGATCCAGCGCTGGCTCCTCTGTCCTTGCTGGCACTTCCTGTCTCACGGTGTCTGCATATAGGGGCAAGCGTCCATAGACTTACCTTGCGTCTCTCCTCGTCTCCCAGCTGGAAATCCAAACTGTGCATGCGCCCGCCCTAAGATGCTTTGCAGCCTCCCGAGCAGTTTCGGATTTTCGGATTAAAGCGTTTAAAAAAAAAAACTTTTTGCATATATCTACTGCTTGCTAGCAGTAGATATATGAAAAAAAACCAGAGGGTTTAGAAACCCTTTAAGGCTCTGTTATGGAACCTCATACCTGTTTAAAAAAAAAAAAAAAGAAAAACTGGGAAATGTCATGTAGTAGCAAATTGATTTTTTTTCTTTCTAAATGTCACTTTTGCTGGAGTACATCATACAGGTGAGACAGTTACCATGCAGGTTTAGGGCATGCTTCAAGCATGTTATTTCATGGATTTGTGTAATTTGCCCTTTAAGCCTTATTTAAAAATCTGCTCTCCGCAGATAAAGAGATTCAGCTCCAAAATACTTCAGTAGGGTTGGGGCGCTATGTTCAGGGTTGTGATTTTTTAAAATTGTTCAGCAAAGATCTAGTGAACAAACTTTGGTTGGTTCGCTCATCACTAGTCTTGACATCTTCTGCTATCTATTGTACAGCAGTAAGGGAAAGGGGGGAGCAGCACCACAAACCAATCAGGCTCTGCTGCATGTATTTGTGCTGACAGGGAGCATGTGAAAAAGAAGAGATACTCTTTAACTCCAACAGAGAAAGCTGTGTGACCCTCTTGACTAGGTCATGGGGAGCCAAGAGAAAGCAATGCTTCCCTAAAATTATTTGTATTTACTTAATTTCCTATAGCATTTCCTATTAAGTCTTCTATAGCAAGTAAGTAGGTAAGTAAATGCTAGCTCTAGTGTCAGCCTCCACACTGTGGAGGCTGACACTAGACACTATTGACTTCAACCGCAACCCATAAACTAATATGATTTCCCTTAAATTAAAGTGATTTGTACCTCTTCATTTATTAATCAGTCAAGTTATATGTTAAATGACTACGTGTCTTTACAAATTCCTGTATAAATCACATAATAACAGACATTTTAAAAAAAGGCTAGCGCCATGCAGCTGTCCAAGTGAATGATACATAGGCTATTCTTCTAAAAGAGAAAAGAGCAGCTGGTGAATTTTATTCTGTTATATGAGGAATATAAAGACTTAGTTAATTATTCAAATATGTCACTACTTCAAAAAGCTGTAAGGATATGGAAGCAGTTAATGTTTTTTCCTTTTGCTTACTATAAAAGAAACACATATATTTAATGTACTGGACAAGTAAGTACATACATTTTAAGTAAGACCTTATTAAAGTTTTTCTTTTTAAAGCCAATTTTACTACACCATCAATAAATAAATATCACATTGTGATCATATGCCAGACAAAATTACTTAAAGGACAACTACACTTTTACTAAAAAAACAACCCTTCCCACCTCTTTTAGCCCCCTATCTGAATGTCAACAAACGTCCCCTCAACCCATGTGTTTAGTTAGCCCTTTCAGATAGTGACAGCCTTTTCCAGTGTTTAGAGCCTTGGGGCTGGAAATGCTGCTCATGCCTGCATTGTAACTCACCATGTATTGACACCCCCCTATCCTGCTGAGTAACCATCAGTGGCGGAACTACCAGGGTCGCAGCGGTGGCCGGCACGACCCGGCCCTGGCGTTCCGCCACTCGGGGGGGCCCAGGAAGGGAGAAGGGCCCTGACCGCAGCAGTGGAGTAACAAGCGGGGGGCCCGATGGAGCGGCAAAGGCAGACAGACGAGCGGGAGGCGGTCTTCAACACGCCCGCAAGGACACAGCAGCAGCTGTCCTGATAGTAAAGTGAGCCCAGTCTGGATGTTCCCGGCCGCTGTCCCCCACGGTAGTTTGTGTTTTTTTTTTTTTACAGCCTACTTGAGTTTCCTTCAGCTGAGAGGACCGTGACATGTGAGGTAAGTGCTTTCCATTATAGAGCGTGGAACAGAACATGGCTGAATTTGGAACTGACTATATCTATATCTATTTATCTATTTCAGCTCTATAATGACATTGTATTACTAGAAAACTACAAGTCAGCACTACAAAACTACATACAGTTCCATGTATGATAGAAGGCTGTTTTAATTACTGTCCTCATGAAAGTACTAGTAATACAATGTCATTATAGAAACATAGAATAGAACATAGTTGAACTTGAAAGTTACTATACTATAATGCCATTGTATTACTAGTATTTTTATGAGGAATTATTTAAAACAGCCTTCTATCATACAGGGCACTACAAGTCCCAGCATGCACTCACTGTCCCTGTACACCTCTCACATATCACCCAGTGAACTACTGCAGGGGGCTTGCATGCTGGAACTTGTAGTTCCCTGGGTGATTTATATGTGGGGGTGTATAAGGACAATGAGAGCACAATGGGACTTGTAGTTCCCTGATTGATATGGAGGGGTGTATAAGGACAATTAAGGCATGTTGGTTGTAGTTGAACTATAAGTCCCAGCATGCCTTCATTGTTATACCCCCAGGAGCCTTGAAAGGAAGAAGAGGGTCCAGCCCAGTAACCGCCGAGGCCCCCGACATTGCCTCCTGGGACTACAGCTCCGAGCAGGCCAGTGCTCCGCAGCGCGCTGGGGGGGCCCTTCATGGCTTCTTGCACCGGGGCCCTGAGGTTCCTAGTTACGCCTCTGGTAACCATTATAGCTCTACTGTGTGTCTAGCTTACAGAACTGTAGTGGTAATTCAAAAGGAGGTGTGTCAGTCTGTTGTACAGAGACCACTGCTGTCAATTGATCTGGTAAGCATAAACATTGTATATATACTTCCCAGATAACTTCTCCTGTGTTTAATGCAGGTGGCCCATGTACATGAGTTATGGTTGATTACTGTATGGTCAGGTATAGCTACTGAATGGTCAATGTATTGCAACTCTTAGAAGTTTCTTAGAAACTAATTCCATATTCCATTATGTTCTGCTTTTATAGTGAACAGGGGCCTGTTATACCCAGTATATGGCTTTTACAAATCCAGGCATATATAAATTAAAATAATGTATATGATCAAATTTATAAAAATATATTTTAGGCAAAACATTGAAAATAGCTATTTTTAAGTGATTATAAGGCTTGTAAAATTCCTTATCTACATAATATAAACATTAAAAAACTAGACGTCATAATACAACATATCACATCATTCAATCTCCTATAAGTTTATGCATTTTCAAAATTACGCCAAGTGCAATTATTGAGCTTGTCATTTAAAAGAAATCATATGAGACATTCCTAGAAAAAATATAGCAGTCATTTATTTAATATCTTGAGGGAGATCCCTTCATGCCAAACTCAATTCCATCCTTCTCTATCCTCATCTCAGCGCATCATTATTGCCAGAATGTATTTTCTCAAGCTATTTTTCCAATTTCCTAAGGAAGCTGGTGGCAGATCTGTTGAAATAATATTTTTATGGGTTTTGTCCAGTGATGTAGAAATTTTAGAGGTTTGAAATGCATATGCTTTAAATACATTGTTCCAGGAGTATGCATCTCCTAATCTATTTTAAATAGCACTTTGATTGAATTGTTTTTCTGTCAATACATCAAAATAGAACACCATCTTAGTTTCTCCTCAAAATATGATAACAGTATGAACCAGCAATCTCTTAAAGTGATCGGTGCTATGTTATTTATATTAAAAGCATGCAACATGTATCAACCAAAATTATTTTCTTCAACATATTTTATGTGACCAGGGCAAAAATGTTTCAAAATATTTTTTTTCCCTCATCAGCACCTACATTTGCAGTGCCCTGAGCAGTCACTTGTAGGTACTAGCTGATTCAACTCAACAACACCAATCTAAAATTGAAAAGTACATTTCAAGACCCAACTTGAACTGCTTTGAACATTTGTAACATTTTCCAATATTACAATTATATTACTAAAGTAATTAATATAGGCCTACCTGTGGCTGCGCTGCAGAACTTTCTTCCTTGTTGGAGCTTGCCACTCCCTTTCTGTGATTTATGAACAGTGCTGGAAGAAGAATGTGTACTGAGTAAAGGAGAAACTATGACCCGTTTGGGTGACACCAAGGGCACTGGGGGACTGGGATTGACTATCACTACTGCCAAGGGGCTGTGTCTTCCCCTAGCAACATGAGTGCAGGATCCTTATTGGCTGCTGAGTGACCAATACTTTAGCCCCGCCCAAATACATTGAGCTACATGGCTGCTAGGACTGGGAGAGTGTGAAGTGCTGGACTACCTAACAGGGCAATGAGCTTGAATTGCAGTTTAGTGCTTTGAGGAGTGCCCCGAATTGTATGCCAGTGAAACAAAACAGCAGCTACGCCAGCGTATAAACTCGATGGACATGTGTCTTTTTTCAACCTGACTAACTATGTAACTATGTATGGCACAGCACAGAAGAGCCAAACCCTCTGGTCAGGATTCAGCAGTATACCTACAGCTAAAGGAAAAAGGTCACTGCTTTGAAGACAGTCAAGTACGCATCCTAGACAGGGAGGAGGACTGGTTTAAAAGAGGTGTGAAAGAGGCCATTTATGTTAAAATCGAGAAGCCAAGCTTAAATAGAGGTGGGGGGTGAGATACATCTATTGTCTGTCACATACAATGCTGTTTTAACACCTCTCTCTGGGCAGGTTATGAACACCTCCTGGCTCCAATTATGCAAATGTGATCAACACCTGGTTGCCACTAACAGATTATGTGGATTGGAGCAACATTCACCATATTTATTCCCAGATAATTTTTGTACAAGTCATTCTGAATTGAGAAAGCTGGTTGGATGAAAATACAGCAAGTCCAGTTGCCTTGACTTATTTTTTACAAACATACTTTGGGGATAGCTGTGCAGAGAGACAGAGTGTTCAGAGCTGCCCCAGATAGTCAGAGGCACTGCTGTAGTGTGTTGCTCAGAGTATTGCAGTTTGCTGGCTGCAAAGACTGTTCTGTACCACACAGAGCTTCTGTTCCAAAGTTTTTGTTTCTGGAGACTCCCAGAGACAGAGAAAAAGTGCTATCCATGACTTCAGGCCCATTGGTCACTAATATGTGTCATTTGTTTATTACCAGGCTTTAACCCTTTCAACAAAAGAGATACAGCCTGGACGGGACATCGTTGGGAGGAACAGAAGGACCCATTCAGCCAGCAGCTTCTCCAGGGGTACCGATACACCAAGTATGACAGCATGCAGAATTGTGCAAGGTAACCTCCAATGGTTCTTTTCCTGTGATTAATGTCTGCTGTGATTCACTCAAACTAGGGATGGAAATCCTGTTGAGACTTGACATAGAATGGATGAAGCAAGAAAACCTGACAAGACTTGACAACCGACGAAGACTCAAAGTTCAGGATAGGCTGCGGACACAGGTACAGTGTACGAATCAAATGTTAGGGACAGGCTGAAGACTAGGACTTCCAGGGACGAGCCAAAGGAAAGAGCAGACTGTAGACAAGGATTTCCAAGGACAAAGCGAAGCACAGGGCAGACTGTAGACAGGGATTTCCAAGGACAAAGCGAAGCACAGGGGAGACTGTAGACAGGAATTTCCAAGGACAAAGCGAAGCACAGGGCAGACTGTAGACAGGGATTTCCAAGGACAAAGCGAAGCACAGGGCAGACTGTAGACAGGGATTTTCAAGGACAAAGTGAAGCACAGGGCAGACTGTAGACAGGAATTTCCAGGGACAAAGGGAAGCACAGGGCAGACTGTAGACAGGGATTTTCAAGGACAAAGTGAAGCACAGGGCAGACTGTAGACAAGAATTTCCAAGAAGACGGTGAAGTACAGGGCAGACTGTAGACAAGGATTTCCAAGGACAAGCCAGAGTTCGATACACAGGTAAACTACAAGGAATTTAGCTTCAACAGCAAACAGGTGCCTCTGCATCTAGCTTAGTAAAGCGTTGCTCAGGTAGCGCGCTGTGCACTGCCCTAGCTTTAAATAGAGCAAGCAAGAGGGAGGAGCCACAGGATTGGCCACCAGCACTTATTGACTAAGAAGCTGCATAGGAATCAGCAGGAGAGGGCAGCTGATGCCTAAAGCTGTCAGACTAGTGCAAGAGCAAGTTAGGAAGAGAGCACATACCTGGAGGACTACAAGTAACAGCAATGCCTTACATGCCTGCAGAAGCAGGGGTAAAAAGTCTGCACATAGTTGAGCACTACAAGAGACATCTAAGCTGCAACTCTGCAGCTGAACTGTGACAGCCACACTTTGGAATGGAGCATAAGCTGCTATACGTAAATAGCAAGTAGCAGTTCAATGGTAATTCATTAGACCACTTTGCTACAGAACATAGCTCTTATGGATGTGTAAAGGCTGACATTGAATATTAGATATAACATCAGCACCAGGGGCATAACTAGAAATCACAGGGCCCCATGCAAAATTTTGTGTGGGGCTCTGTGATTTCTAGTTACGCCCCTTGCAGAGCCTACCTGAGATTCCAAATAGCCCACATGACAGTGACCATGCAGAGCCCACCATAGACTCTCTATGGTGGGCTCTGCAGGGTCTCAGGTAGGCTGGTCACACCCCTGCACACCTCTTACCTGTCAGCCACAATCTGCTGTCAGCCTCCTTCATCGCCAGGCCCCACCTCCTCCTCCACGGTCACTGGTGGGCCCTACCTCCCCCTACATCATCAGGCCCCACCTCCTCCTCCGTTGCCGATGCCGGGCCCCCATCTCCTCCTCCACTGCCAATGTCAGACCCAGCTTCCTCCACCACAGCTGCTGGCTGTCACTGACACAGCGGCTGTGGGGAGGAACGCGCAGCTGCACAGATGAATAACAGGTTGTCAGTGATCTGAACAGTGGTGCATTCCTCCTCACAGCTGCCAGTGACAGCCAGCAGCCTGTGATGCCATAGCGACCTAGGTGGCCCGCACAGCTTCAGGGGGACCCCTTTGTTCCTCGTCCTTGCATGGTCACCTCTGCACCAGGCCCCATAGCGGCCACCTGGGTCACTATGGAGATAGTTCCGCCACTGAGCAGCACAGTACAGGATGATGTCTAATGTGGGCCATTTGCACAATATTACATTGTATTAGAATGCATATTATGTATTAAAGCAGAGTTATGGGCATTTTTCAGTAGCTCAATCATACCAAAGTGGCTAGTGATTAATCATTAAGAATAGTGAATAATTGCTAAACAGATGGCAAAAATGACTCCCTGTTGTGTAAACTACACAGGTAGGTAGTAGCAGTCAATCTGGCATGATTGCAAAATGGTGCAGTTCCATGCCATGGATTACATTACTATTGCCATATGTCTAGCTTACACCATAGGGAGCCATTAGTTCCATTTGTTTAGTTATCATTTGCGTGATTTGCGTGATCATTTAGTGATTATATACAAACAATTTAAATAGCATGGCTGACTTACTAAAAAGTGGCAGTGTAGCTCCAGTGTTAGTGATTGTGGAAAATAGTCTGTAGGTGGTTAGGGGAACCTAAGGTTGCTTAAGAATATGAATTTATTGACAGCTGTACCCTGTATGTCCCTGGCTTTTACACTACTAAATTATCTGCCATGATATGAAGTATAATGTTCACTGCAGTTTGTCCAAGTTTCTTCTAATGGCCATCAAGATATCTTTATCAAGATCTGTACATAGGATTTATCCAGTGACCCCTTCATAATCTGTTTCATTTTCTGCAGAAGAACATGTTACTTGTTGATAATTCCATTCAGGACTAGCTGTTTTCCACAGCTGTATGTAAATAATCAACACAAAATGTGTAACCAAATATAATATGTTAAAATATAATTGAAGGGCCAGATTCCCTTTTCTGAGCCTAAAGACTGAATTGATCAAATCAGTTTTAGATTTGTAACTTATGTATTATGAATTTAAAAATGCAAATAGGAAATTGGTAGGTATTTGGGACTTCTGAGTGAATAGTTTCATGGTTATGAAAAATGTATATTTATGTATGTCTTTACTGTGACACTAAACCATTTTATGCTTTCTAATTCTGTTTAGATTTCCATAAAAATGAAAATGCTATACAGCATTTGCTTTTCTACGCTGACTCAGATCACATAAATGTTTGCCAAGATAAGGCTTATGCAAAAATGTCTTATGTCTGATGTTTCTGGCCTCCACCATGTTACCAATGTTCTTCTCTGGTCCCTTATTATATTCTGCATATAAAGCTTGCTGGATACATTTTCTGGCTTGTTTGGAATAGCTTGGCATTTTCTAGAATCTGGCCAGCTGGAATTTAGCTTTATATTTAATAACTTTGGTGACAGCCATTAGTTAAGAGAGCAAGCTGTTTCACTGATAATCAACAAGGAATTAGATGTTCTAACACAAAAATGGTTATTATTCAGGGAAGTAAAACATATGAAAATGTGATATATTAACATCCCTAAATAGGCTAAAACCTTGTGATAAAACGTTTGTACTAGAAGAATAGAAAAGTAAAAAATGTGGCTGTTTTTTTTATTATATGCTTGTTATTAAAATTGTAAGAAGCTGCCCTGTGCCAGCAGCATGCTGGGCTGCTGCTGTCCCATGGAGCACAGCGGTGCAGGTACACAAGGGTCCGATAGCGCCCCTAGATAGTACTGCAATTAATATTGCTCATGTTGCCTACACAGCATTCTTGGCTGCAGCACTGTGCATGGGGGTGAGATGGACCACTGGAGACGCAGAACACTGCGTTCTGTGTAAGAGCAGCAGTTTGGCACCCCAGCGTGTTGCCAGCATGGGGCAATTTTTTACATTTTTAATCACAAACACATAATAAAATTCACAAACACATAACAAATGCAAAAAGCAAGAATTTAATTGGGCTTTAAAAATTAAGTCCTGTTGACAGGTTCAGTATAGCGTCAACAGTTGATATATACACAAATAAACAGCTCCAGTTAGCTGTAATATACATTAGACACCCGGAAGACAATCCAAGCCCGATCAGATAGCGTCAACGTGTAGCTCCCCTCACTAAGGATAAACTGCTCATTTTTGTCTAGGTTTTAAGATAAAAGGGTGTAAAAAAAAGAAGATATACTCACCCAATCCTCAATCCCTCCTGGCTGCTGGCCTTGTCCCTGCAGCCTCTTCTCCCCTGTGCTCCAGCGGTCTAAGGACCTTGTGACATCATTACATCCATTTGCTTGCATTGGATGTCAGGACACCAAGGGACATGCCACAACTGGAGCAGAGGGGTTGAGAGGTGAGCGTTCTGCGCCACGGACAAAGGATTGGGTGAGTATATCTTTTTTATGTTAAACCCTAGAGCAAAACGAGCACTTAACCCTGCAGTGTGGGGGAAGCCTCACTGCAAGGGTTAATGTCTAATATGCCTGCAGTTCTTCTTTAAATGCTTTTCATAAACATAAACTGTAATAAATATGTTTGTATTCTTTTTTGGGTTGCTTTTTTCTTTATTTATAAGCTATGAAAAATGAATAGGAATCTGGCTCTTCTGGGAGTGCCAAATCCTACTATCTTTCATCTCCCCCTGCAACTACCACAACTTATGCTGACAGTGCTTGAGCCGCTTGCCAATAGCTTGAATGAATTAAAGTGTTTTCCTCCTGCAGCTCTGGAGAGAGTCTCTCTAAGCTGCCGAGGCCACAGAATTAAATAAAACGTTAATTCGTTCATACTACCAGCAAGCAGCTCATGCTAATAATCTATGCACAATCATTATCAGTGTGCAACTTTACAGGGAGTATCTCCAGAGCTGTATGCAAGCAGAGAGATTCAGGAGCTGAATCATATCTGTGGTAGTGGCCACAGCTCCCTGCAAAGTTGTATAATGGCAATGCAGGGGCTGAAAGCAGGAGCCACTTGCCAACAGTATGAATTATTGAAAGTTTTTTCATCCTGTGGCCCTGATAGTTTGAGAGAGATTCTCTCCAGAGCTGTCAGGGCCAAAAGATAGAAACTCATGTATGCTATTAGCAAATGGCTCAAGCACTTTCATGACAGGTGTGGGAGGAGGATATTACAAATCCAGTTTTCCTGGAGGAAGTATGAGATTCCCTATCATTTTGCATAACTTATAAATAAAGAAAAAGTAAACAATTAAAACATACTTTTTAATTACTTTTCCAGTAAATGATAGTCTCACAAACACATAAGCACCTCAGCACAATCATTTTTAATAACTGAAACTGTTACACTTGAGATGCTTTTCTGCATACAGAATATTGACAGAGAGGTAACACTTTATATGACTTCATTAAAATAGATACGGACTACCTGCCAACCAGCAACTGTTAAGAAAATGAACACCTTCAATAACTATTCACATATAAAGTGCAGAGGTCAAGAGTATATAATATGCAGCAGCCAAAAATACATAACATGGCACTATAATGGGTGTATACTGTACAGCACAGTGTCCAGAGTATGGTGGTCAGTATGGTGGCCAGGAGAATGTACTGTACACAGTATGCTGTACAGTAGTTCTAACTGCTGCATGCTGTATGCTTGGTATGTTACACACTCCTGACTGCTGCACTCCCCACATGCAAAGTGCAGCAGTCAGGAGTGCTTAACACACAGCACAGAGTACTAACATTCGGGGGGGGGAAAGAAAAACTCTTCCACATTAAACTCCCCCACCTTCAACAAGGCAACCCTCCCTACATTAAGCAAACCCCTCCAGCAACCCCCTGCCATCTTCCACCACTTACTTCTGCCACCACTTCACCTCTCATCCACCGCTTACTTCTCCAACCCCTTCACCACTTCGTTTGCAACCCTAATCCATCTCTCCACCCCCCACTCAGAAACAATGCAGCCCCATTCTCCTCACACTCACATACAATGTGGATCCCTGTCCCCTACTTTTCACACTCACATACTATGCAGATCCCTGCCCCTCTCTTCATACTCACAAACAATGTAGCCACCTGGCCCCCTCATACACAATACAGCCACCCTCACACCCAATGCAAACCCCATACCCCCCTCCAAATGCAATGCAGCCACCCACCTCCCTCCTCACACACAATGCAAACCCCTGCCACCTTCTAACACACAATGCAACCCCTTGCCTTCTCTTCACACACATACAATGCAGACTTTTGCACCCCCAACTCACACACAGTGGAGACCCCCTGCCCCCTCTCCTAACAATGCAGTCTCCTGCCCCCTTCTCACACAAAATGCAGCCCCCTCTTCACAAACACACACACACAATGCAGACCTTTGCATCCGCTACTCACACACATTGAAACCCCCCTACCCCTCTACTTCTCACACACACAATTGAACATCCCTCCTCCATATGTTCACAAACAATGCATTACCCCTTACAAAAAATAACTGTAGTGTAATTGTAGTACATTAAAGTACAATTGCAGTAAAACTGAAGTACAATGAAGTAAAACTTCAGTAAAATTAAGAATAACTGCAGGTTTGCAATATAATGAAGTATAGAAACAGTACAACTGCAGGACATTAAAGTTCAACAGCAGTAAAACTGCAGTAAAAAAAGTGCATCTGCAGTAATGAAGTCCAACTGTAGGTTTGCAATATAATGAAATATAGATACAGTATAGCTGCACTTCAGTGATATATTACTGCACTTTGTGCCTACTGCACTTGTACTACATTGTAGTGCAGTTATGCTGTATTGTGCAACATGAAGCCAGTGCTGTGGTTACAGTACTACTTTACAGAAAGTAAAATCTATGTTACTATGACCACTGCTATGCAACCTTAAAAGATGTAGATTGTGTGCGTGTAGTGCTCATAGCTTAAAAGGGAACTATGGGCCAATCTTTTTTGGCCAAAGTTCTCTTTAGTGACCCGCTATACGCTGACAGCGCAGAGCCACGTTGCAGCCGGGATGATTGTATTATAATATTAATATTGTCGGGATCCACCCCACTGCCCGTGAGACAGCTGGCTCTGCCTCTCTAAAGCTGTGCCCTCCCCCATCCGTTTCTCCAGTAAGCGCTGGAAGAACAGAAAGGGGAGGGGGGAATCCCTGCTGGTAGCGGTGACAGTCACTGCTCTCTGCAAGGAGAAGATTGGGAACTCAGCAATCTGCGGTATGTGTTCGCTGAGTTCCAGATCAATAGAGCCGACGTGTGACAGCTTGTGTCATACATCGGCTCTAATTATGGGGAAGAGTGTATTTCACTCTCCCCATAATTCTCCTTTAAACCTTAACTATTTCCTTTTGCGAGTACACTTGGCCAATACTTTTTTCTCTGATTTTGGGTTAATTGTCTGGTACGACATTAGTTATATGGTAGAATAATGCAAGTGCATAAAAGAAAACATTTACAAAGATAAAGCATTTAAGATAAAAGCAGTCATAAGAACCAAGCTGAATATGAGAACAAGCTCTTCAAAAATCGCAACCTCCCTGAATGTGTGAAAAAGGGAATTGTAAATAAATACTGCAAAATACATTTAGTTTAACTCTCAGCCTGTTATTTAAAGTTTAAGAAAAGTAAAATCTAATTTATTGTTGAATTGCAGTTTGAGAAATTCACTGTTGTTTTGTAGCTTGATTATACTGCAGTTGTGTGAAAAAAAAACTTGATATTCTAAATATTGTGGCTGTATTTCAGTGGTATTGTACAACATTTTACTAGCATTGCAATTCAGTAGCATTGTAATTGTACTCTAGTTGTATTATGTATGTCAGTGCTACCAGAGCTGTATTGCAGTATTATTTTAAAACTACTTCAGCTGTATTGCAGTTATACTGCGGTTCTATTGCAGTTGGATTTTATAAATACTTCACCTGTACTGCAGTTTTTTTGCAGTTGTATTTTACTAATAGTTTAATGCACTTCAGTAATACATCAGCTGTACTGCATTATACAGCAATTGAACTGCAATATTGCAGTTTTTTCATGTCCAAAAAAACTGCATTCGTTTATATGTAACAAAAACTGCGGTATTACTTCTAAAAAAACTGCAGTATTTTTGTAAGGGCCTTGCCCCTTCTCACACACAATGCAGTAACTTACAGTCTGATGAGCGTTGTCTTATTTGAAGCAGGAACAGAAAGTGTTCTTGCATATCACTCTTGTTCCTGACAGCATGGCTCGGATTAGGACTTGCCCTATCTCAGGCCCCTGGAACTTTGTTTGATGCACTGGGACAGGCTAATGTACTATTGGGGGCTTTAAATTGCTATGAACTCCTTCCCCTGGCCCAACACTGGGCCAGTCAATAGTGGTATGACATGGAAGAGGGAAAGTGAGTTATATGCATATCCAGACCTGGAAGTGATGGGTATTTTTATTTGTTCCCGGTGGCCAGAGTGTTGTTGGAATGAGGAAAGGTAAATACATGAATACTGGGGCTTTTTGTGTATTATGCATGGGCAAATAAAATAGTCACTTCAAAAGGCAGAGAATAAAAGCAAAACTGTGGATTTACTTCTATATATGACACTTGTCAGACATTTTGAATACTCTGTATACCTTTTAGCTTCTATTTTCATACCAGTGTTTGAGAGGTTTGAGAGATATGAAACTTTATTAATTACTGTAAAATATATGTGTTTACATTAGGGCAAAGGTAACTTAGAAAATATTTAATTAAAATCGTAAATCATATTGATCTAGTCTCTGTCTAATAAGCTTTTTTTTAACTTCAGATTTGTATTAAATATAACAGAATGTTACAGCTTGAACAAGAATAAGATAAAGTGTCATAATACATATGGAGGAAAAACTGGACAAAAGAGTAAACATACATATATTTAGATTAGATATTTCCTAGAAATGGCATCTCCAGTTATTAAAATTAGGATTCATCAGTGGAATTACTGATCCTGTAAAATAAACTGACTTTCCTAGATTAATTCACTGGGTTGTTATACTTTGTTTTTCTTCTGGATCAATATTATATTGAATGTATTGAAATTAGAAAAGCATGGGCTTAGCTAATTACTATGTTACTATTTTTGCTATCATAATTTAGTAATACTTAAAAACTCACTAAGGGCAAAGTGACATAATCTGCAGATAGCTCACCACTTCAGGCATGTATACTTGCCCCATGTATATTTACCCCTTTAGGCATCTATACTCATGTTCCTTTGCCACATCGGGAGCACTCACTAATGGAGCAGGATTTTGGGTATGGGGGAGCTGGTGATCTCCCTGTGACAGGGCTTGGGTGTAAGCAGCCAATCATCAAGCCTGAACCGATCATCTGGGGGCTGCCATGACTAAACATTATACGATCTGACACCAGAGTTTGGACAGGCAGGGATGCTGCACTGGGAAGGCAGTGAGGGAGTGTGGCTGTATAATTGTACATGCCTGAGGGGATTGGGCTTAATCCAGACATTGTCACTTTAACAATATTTCTTTAATGTAGAACACAACCCTAACTGGTGACATTGGGTTTGCTAAAGCACTGGTTATCACAAACCACCGCCTTGATATTTTTTCCATAAAATACTATTTTTACCTTTCATTTATCCCTTTGAATTCTTCCAGTCCTTTTCATCAACTTCCTGTTTACATGCAGCGGCTAGGGGCTACAAGAGCAGAGATGGTGCAGCAGAGGCTCAGACTTGTAGATGCAGCTAGGGTGCAGTGGAGACTGTAGGTGCAACAGAAATGCAGAGTCTGTGTATCTAGAGGAGGTTGTGCTGGGTAACTGAGAAATGGATATAAGAGACAAAAGGCACTGGGAAGCTAGAGATAAGAGTAAGGATGGCGGCTGCAAGTGCAGGAATGGTGCAGTGAATGTGGATGCAGCTGGGGTGCAGCAGAGAATGTGGATGCTGTGGTGATGCAGCAGGGTCTATTAATGTAGCAGAGGTGCGAGGGAGGCTAGGAAGGCACCAGGGGTGCTGCAGAGACTGTAAAAGTTGCTGGAGTGCAGCAGAGGCAGCAGGATCAGTGAAGATTCAGCATAGTCTGTGAATGTAGCTGAGGTGCAGCAGGGGTGGCAAGTGCAGCAGAGATGCAGCAATGTCTCTGGATGCAAGTGCAGTGGAGCTGTCATGATACCATGCACGGGGGTCCCAACACTGTGTGCAGGTATCTACTGTATACAGATGAACCAAATAGGTGATCACACTTCAGATACCAAAACAATTCTTGTGAACTATAGTTTATTAGATACACCAAAACAACACAACCACAAGCAACCCCACCACCACCATGCAAAAATAGCAGTCTTGTTTAGCCAATGACACAGATAAGTTGCACGTGTTATGCAACAATAATGAGGGGCCCAACTCTTGTCGTGATCCCCTATTGTGCATCCAAAATATAGGTGTTACGCCTTTTTTACCACTGCCGTCATATTGCACTTTTGAGATGCAAATGTAACTGTAGTTATCTGCGTTCTTTACACAGTTTCAAGGCATGTTGGCTTCTGAGGGAAAATATCATGTTCCTGTTCCTTGGAAATGTTAGGCAATGACACTTTCACAAGCCACCAGATGTAACTGTATGATGCGTAGACCTGACCAAGACAAATGTACCTTGCAATAAAAGAACAATACATTACAGTTAGGTAATGATCTCTAGTCTCAAAGTGAAGATAAATGTATACACTTCCATGTGGTACCATTTTCATTGTTCTACCGAACTTTGTCGAGAAGTTACGAGGCATCATGATCATCAGACACTCCCTCCCTTGTAGGCAAATGTACTCGCCTGTGTATAAATCTTTATTGTGAAATATCTTGAAAACTTTAGCCAACCAGCACCTTTTTCACCTGTTTTCTAATTGGAGCTCGATAATTTCCCCAAATTTGGAGACCAGTGTTGTCTTTGTTAATAACCTTGACCTGAAATCTTGTCAAAGATCTTGTTGTTGACTGCCTGCATGTTACTGACTTTTGCCTTTCTCGACTTTGATTCTGTAAACAATTGGGTGCTTTGCTGCTCATCTGTTGAACTTGGCCTGTAACTGAAATCCAGCTGTATCAGAGATCTTTGCATCCTTGGTGCATTGCTGGCTGCACCTCTGCACATTTGACACTAGTGCTCCTGATTTCCAGTCACCAGTTCTAGCAGATTGGCACTTGTGACTTTGCAATTCCCTTGCAGGCCCTCCCTTAATTTCCAGGGGTGGTCAGATGGAATCTGTGCCACCCCCCGCCATTTCGGACTCTTCAGGTATTGTTTTAATAAAAACAAATTTAAAATTAAATTAAAAACACTTTGAAATTAATTAACAATTAAGCTTACATAATAGTGTATTGGGTTACATATACTTTAAGATAACTGCACAAAAAAAACACCACACGGCCATTAAAGAACTACCAAAGACTGCATGAATAATGTTTTTGAAGCTGTATACCTTAGAAAATGCTAAAACACCTTTTTTGTGTTACAGATAGATAGATATTAGTTTTCTAAAACTTAAGCCAATAGTACCATATGGAAATAAAAACAGTATCAGGGTTATTCAATAAGGGTGAGGAGTTTGAAGAATGCAGGAGAAGTGAACAATCTAGGACAAAATAGCTGATTTAGGAATAATCTCCAATTCAGCTCACTTTCTAGTTCAGCTATGTTGTCCTAGATTGTTCACTTCTACTGCCTTCTCCAAACTAGTCACCCTTTTGTGAATAACCCTGTATATATTTTTGGCCACCACAATTTATCCATCTGGCAAAATGAGTTAACCTCTGTCACCCAATCAAATAAAAAGGATACTTTTTTATTTTAATATCTTGTTATAGTTAATTTGGCAGAGGTAATTGAAACATATGTATTTTTTTCTACCAATGAAATGGCTATAAAATAAAAAATAAACTTCATTAGATGCATTTTCAGTATGATGTGAAGTTTAACCTTTGTTTAATAAGTATTGATACAGAGGCCCAAGGAACCTATCTTAATCATAAATTCAGGCTTGATTTGTGCAGAGCTGTAGCACAGGGTGTTCAGTATTACAGCATTTTAATCATTAGCTCATGCAGTTAATTATATAAAAATGACTGAGTCAACCACAACATAACAGATAGAAGAATCTTGAATACACTGCTAGAAGACAAGTTTCCTTATCATTATTACTTTTGCGGATCCACTTACAATTAGAAATTATCTCAGTCTCACTTATGAAACAAAGCTACTTCTATTTTTAGTGGCATCAGAGTGAGAACAATGGTAACCAGCAAATTGCAACTCACGAAAGATAAGTAAAGATCAAGAAGGAAACACATATTTAAAAATTGGGAGCTTGAAAAGTTGAGGTCATTAGACCTCAATTAGATTTTTAAACAAATCTAGATTAGTTAATGTAGAATATTTTATTTCTATGATACATTTTATAAATAGCTTTTAAATAAATGAGCATAGCATTTGTTCTGATCACGAAATAGATGATAAACTGTAAAAAAAATTATATTAGCAAATAATTAAAAGATTAAACAAACTTTACCACACAGAAAGCCTGGGGTTGAGGGCCAATGGCAAAATCCATTTTTGTAAAAGTTTTCCAAAGATCCTGCTTGCTTATACCAAACCACAAAGCAGTTTAAATAACACAGAAGGAGCCTTGATTCTATTCATGGGGACATATGATTAAAGAAAAAAAGTCTCAATTAGCATTACCTTAGAATATTGTATTATGAGGTTGTAGAATAGGTGTAAGTGCTTGCATCTTTACCTAAGCCATGTAAAATAATAACTGATAATATTTCCTGACTCAACAGTTGGTTGGAGGTTAAATGTTTCAAGAACATGTGTTTAGGACTATTGAAAACATTCCTACATGTTCAAAAGAACATTATGCATCAAAACCAAGTGGTTATTAAACAGGGTACCAAACAAAACAGACTGATTAGTAATACCAACTAAATATAAATTTGAAGTTTTTATTATGGGATTAAACTATTTTATATTTAATATATTTAGGTTTACTTAAAGAATAACTAAACAAAAAAAAAGTAATATATTGCAGCCTACCAGTCCTTAGATGTAATGCCTTTCTTAGTTATCACTTCTCAGGTTAAGAACATTTTCAGCTGAACTGAAAGCAAGACAATTTTATCAAGGTTCTGTAAACTATTAATCTCATAATCTTTTATGCAATGGAGAAAAGCAAAGGCAGGCATGTATGAAATCCAGTCAGAAAGAATATGTGTTAATTGCAGGATCACCAGTTGATAAAAGGAAAGGAGCCAGAAACAAAAGAAAACCCATGCAGCCACCACAACTAAATCTGGCCATACACTAGTAGATTTCTGAATGAATGTTCATATGAAAGATCTTTCTTTACCATCTGATGCCATCAGACAATTAAAGAATGTCGATAGAAATTTACTTTTGTTTAATGTTCGATTTTTTAATGAAGGGATTTTCCCGAAAGAAAACCACATTCACTGTTAGAATTTAGTTAATTGCATCATGATCCTTTGGTTTTTTCATCACTATGGCTAAAATTGATTGTCAATTTGACCCCATCAGCTATTAGAAAGTTGGAAGAATGCTCTTTTGTACGAAAGTTCTTGCGAAAGTCTAAGCAGTGTATGACCAGCTTAAGAAATGGTAAACTGCAATTTTAGGGATTTAATATGGCTAAAGAATGGGCAGTTTTTATCCACTCAGGGATAACCCAATAAGCTGTAAAACCAGTCACTTATTTGCAGTTAATAAGGAGTTGCGCTAATATTGCGCAACATAAACATTTTCAACTACCACCATTTTATTCTATAGGGTCTTGGCATTCAGAAAATATATAATGTTGGGGGGTTTTACGTCATTTTCAGGCCTAAAATGTGGAATATAACATGGGTGCAAAAAATTAAAAAAGGGCCTCAGTCATGAAGGGGTTAAAGCATTTGCAGAAGTGCCTAAAATGTTCAGTGACCCCAGTAGTATGCTGGTGTGATGAAAACAAAAGTTGCACTTGTAAAAATTTGGCTCTTCTCAAACAATAGTTTTTTTTGGCGTTTGCAGGTTTCAGAGGTTGTAACAAAGTCACTACCCAGTAGATTAGCAGATTATGTTAGTTTTGCAAACTGGATTGCCACTGTCTCACTTATAACTGAAGAAGAGCATGCAAAAAGTAATGACTCTTAGCAGTCAATTAAACATTTTCTTTCAATGGTTGGACTATGGTTACCTATTATGGGTTGCAGTACACAGGGCCGGCCTTAGGCCTTTAGGTGCCCTGTGTGAGAAAGCTTTACAGTGCCCTTCAGTGACCACACCCCCTCCTTAACCACACCCCTCAGTAGCCACACCCATTCCTCCAGTACCCGCACCATTTAAAGCCTCCAATTTTGTTAAGCCCCAAATGAACAAATTAAAAAGTATGATAAAAATAAAACTTTTATTCAAAGGTATTAAACTTGTAGGCACAATATATGTATTCTTATTAAATAAAACAACAGTAGCAAAACAAGTGGTAAACAATGTCATTACAATAGAGTCTATAAAAATAAAGTGCCAGGGTGTCATGCAGACAATTTGTCCAGTGGTGCCGCCCCTCTGCTCCTTGCTTTAGTGCTGCGTGGAGGCATTGGCATCTTCTGCATGCTGCATTAAGGCTATTGATCAACGCAGAGCTGCAGGTGATATGCTGATGTTGTTGTGCAGCATTGGAGCAGGGAGTGGAGTGGTGGCACTGTCGGCCCCTTAGACCAGAACCAATACACGGCAAACCTCAGACCATAGCCAATGCATGGCAGACCGTAGAACAGAACCAATGCATGGCAGACCGCAAACTAGAACCAATGCATAGGAAGGCGCAGACCAGAACCAATACACAGCAGACCTCAGACCAGAACCTATGCATAGCAGAGCGCAGACCAGAACCAATGCATTGCAGACCAGAACCAATGCACGGCAGATGGGTATTACATAAAATTAAACTTTCAGCTGTGTGTACCTGTGAGGGAAGTGACAGGTCAGGACAGTGTAACCATTGCTTACCCTTGATGCTGACCCCCAGCCTCCTGCTACACCACCTTGACAGTCCTCTGCAGGTTGAAGATGGAGTCCAGGACCCCTCCAGCCCTGCTCTTCCAGGATTGTCAACTATGGGGGGTGGTTGGGGGGAAGGCCATGTGCCCCTCCTGCCCACGTGTCCTTGGGAAGAACTGGCTCCAGTGCTCCTGCATGGCATGTCAAATATGGGAGGGAGGAGAGGCGATGACCCCCACAGCAGATCCACCGATGCACCGGTCCACTGGCTTCAGGGCTCACGGACACAGTGGGATGCTAAACATGGGAGGGAGGAGAGGCATCGGCCCAGCCCCCAGGTAGCAGATCCCCAGTTCCCCCATCTCCAGTGCTCTCTGACACAGTGGGACGCTATACATGGGTGGGAGGAGAGGCATTGGCCCCGCCCCCCGCAGCAGATTCCCCGGTTCCCCGCCTCCCGTGCTCACAGACACAGTGGCATGTTAAACATGGGAGGCAGAAGGGGCAACAGCCCCGCCCCCACAGCAGATCCACCGGTGCCCCAGCTCCAGCGCTCACAAAGTGCAGTGGGATGTTAAACAAGGGAGGGAGAAGAGGCAACGGCTACCCCCTGCACAGCAGATCTGGCTACAGCGCTCCCTGAGTGTGATGTCAAATATGAGAGGGAGGGAGGGGAAACAACAGGAATTGTTGAGGAATCCAGCCGGCCGAAGGCCGGCCCTGGTTGTACATTATCATCACCTTTTTTGCAGATGAGTTAAAGACCGACCTGAAGTGAAGTGAGCTGAACGCTGTTCGGCTATTCACTTCAGGCTGGTACGGCTGATTTCAGCTGTATATCGGCTGAAATCAGCAGTACATGGGGTGGCTTCACGTGGCTTCGGCATGTTCGGCCGACCTGAATGCCGGCCGAGTGAATAGCTGAATGCCGCTGAGCGGCATTCGGCTCGACTGTTCTGCTCGGTCCCTCAGAGGGACCGAGCAGAACAGTAAAATAGTTTAAAAAGTCCCAAAAAATAAATAGAAAACCATTGTGCGGAGCTAGCAATGACAGCTAGCTCCGCCCAATAGTTTTATATTGGCCGGCGGTTCTACTGCCGTCAAAAAAAAAGAAAAGAAAAAACTCTCCCGGGTGCTCTGGGAGTCTCCAGCTCCCGGCCGCCCAGGAGAGAAACACTGATTTTTCTTTTTTTTTTCTTTATTCTGACACGGAGCCATGTCAGAATAGAAAACAATAAATACATTTTGCCCATCGGAAAGCATTGCTAGATTTCTATTGGCTATTTCAATTTGCAAAAGCCAATAGTAAACTAGCATTGCACCCGCCCTCTGCTGCAGTTCTCCATCAGGTCCATTGAAATAGCCAATAGGAATCTAGAAATACATTCCTATGGGCAACATTTTTTTTTTTCTAGAAAAAAAAAAAAGAAAAAGCAGTGAAAGCATTGTTTCTCTCCTGGGCGGCTGTGAGCAGGAGACTCCCGGAGCGCCCGGGAGAGTTAGGCTGTCTGGAGATCAGTGTCCCTGGTTAGCTGGTAACCAGGGACGCTGATCTCTCTGCAAGTGGCCGGAGCCAGCCGTAAGATCACGGCTGGCTCCGCCCAGCTGTCAGAAGCAGGCTGTCGGCCGGCCAATGGCCGGCCGCTCGGCCAGCTTCGGCTTTCAGCACGGCTCAGCGCTCGACTGAGCTGCTCGGCCGTGATCGGGAGCTGTACGGGCTATTGTGAATAGCCCGTACAGCAGCCCCTCGGTTCTCCTGAACCGAAGGGGTCCTGGGGCCAAAGCTAGCCGAAGCTACGGCTAGATCCTTCGGCTGCTTCGTGAATAGACCCAATATGTTTAATGCTTACGGTGAGCGGCTCGCCAAAGGCTCCGCTGAATATTCCCCAGATGCACTTTGGCACAACAGTAAAAAAAGGCACACACCGGGATGCAGCAACTTCTTTTGTTTATTAAACCGCAGCAGGGATCACCTCTTTCCTTTAAAAAAAAAACCAAAACATTAATATAGAAAATAGGACTCAACACAATCTATATATTGTGGTTCTCTATGCACTGTGAATTAAAGAGAATCTAAACTCACAAACAGACTTTAGGTTTATTGGTCACCCTTATTAGGGCTATTAGAGCCTTATTAGGGCTATTAGAGGCTATTTGGCACCTTGACCCACCCAAATTATTACCTGCGGCTGGAGCAGGGTCCCATGAAATCCTAGCAGCTACTGACTCATTCTCTATTCCCTCTCCCTCTGTTAGCTGCAGGAAAACACCACAAGAGGAATTTATCAAACCTGGAGCAGACAAAATCTAGAGCAGCTGTGCATGCCAACCTATCAGCTTCTTTCTTTCATTTTCAAATCTTAACTGAGTAAACTGAAAAGAGAAGCTGATTGGCTACTGTGCACAGCTGCTGCAGATTTTGTCTGCTCCAGTTTTATTAAATTCCCCCCATATCTTTAGATGATATTGCATTACCTCCTCTATTTTGTCTATTTTCCTCTATCTCTCTGTTCCTTAATGCAGCAAAGAGTTGTAAAATAGTGAGAAAGTTAAAAAAGAAGCCAGAACACAGCAGTTTTATTCCTCTAACAGCAACGTCATCCTATTATTTTTTTTACTTTCTTTACTCTGGTATTGTCTGGGCAGGAAAAAGAAATGCATACACAGCTTTTTGTCTACTAACTAACTACTCACTGATCAATATCCTGGAAGCTTTATCAATGTCATACCAGTGAGTCTGTATGAGTCTGTAAGCTACACAACACATGGCGATTAGGATCATGTTATCACATAGAGACAGAGGGCCATCCACCTTTCTAGATACATTTCATGTGATATTATGTGTTATCAGATGGGCAATTCCAACAATTAATGTCTTTAATGTATACCCCACAAGAAAAATGATCACAGACTCTACTAAAATGTTCTTGTATGTGGAAAAAAAAAGATACTAAATGCCACAAAAACAATGCTGCTTCTACTTGTCAAAATGCTTCACTCATTCATATACACAGATTAACCTAAATGATTCAGAAAATAAAATAACAACTTACAGTCCCTTAAAAAAATGGATACATACATGCATACATACTGTATATGATTGCTTTATTTTGTCTTCTAATGTGACTTTTGTTCTAATGTGTTTTTTGCTCATATGGCAATGTTTTTGTTTACTATGTTTTTTTACATCACCATCTCATAATCGTTAAACCATTGCATGCATTTTCATGTTCCTTCCTTATAACTAAGGCTAGGTTCCCACCTAGGTGATTTATCGCGCGGATTTAGCCACGCGATGTCGCACAAAACACAGATTCCCTTTGTGATGTGTTGTGAGGCTAAAATAGCCTGTCGCGCAAAAAGATGCATCAGTAGTAGTCATGTGGTTGTGGTCCCATGGACATCTCTATGCATTAAAAACCATGAGGTTTTTGCAGGTTTTTCAAATTGCGCAAAAAAACCCCCGTGCAACTACGCAACAACAGCGCATTGGCTCAATTGCCTAGGTTTGATCTTGGCCTAAGAGGTATTTTTGCTTTATTTTTATTTCCCAGCAGGTGTAACTTGCATATTTAGCATTGTTTTTTATTGTTGTTTTTTGCTGTGAAATTGTGCTCAGGATCCTACTACAGTTGGGGGTTGAAATGGCCACTGATATTTTTCCTTGTTTATTTATATTACTATATCATATTATATTATATTACTTTTAGAGCTTTGTGTTGCCATGTTCCATCTTTTGTTGCTGTTCAATTTCAATTTGCCATCAATTTCAAAACTACCTTATTTTTTTCTTAAAAATGGTACATTTTGTCAGTTTAAACATTTGATATGTTTACTATATTCTATTAAGAATAAAATATGGGTTTGTGAGATTTGCAAATCATTGCATTCTGTTTTTAGGTAGATTTTACACAGCACCCCAACTTTTTTAGAATTGGGGTTGTAGATTAAGCCTAAATAAAGCATTAAGGAAAGAGCCTTTTCGGGCAGCTGGATTTGGAACATTCAAGAAAACCCAAATCCTTCTTGTAACATGCTCAAGAAGCACATGTTCCTGATTTGTGTGCTGTTATTGTAATAGAGATGTGAAGATAGGTCACCAGCACTCTAAAATGCAAAGAAAATATTGTTTCCTGCAAATAACATCACATAGGTCACGTTTTGGGGCTGTGCAAGGTCCCATCCTCTAGGTATCAATGCTATTTTCTTTGCATTTAAGAGTGCTGGTGACCTATCTTCACATCTCTGAGGTTCTGCCGTGTTTTGTGCCTAGCATCCTTCTCTTGTAGGTGGCGCAATACCCTGTATATTCAGATCCCCAATCTCTACGCTGTTTCCTTCAATAAACAAAAGAGATTTTTTTCTGGGGTTACATGTCTAGTTAACAATTACACTTGCCACAAAGTTTTATCTTGTTTGAAGACAATATACTGAGGTTCTTTATTTTTATTCAAATCTAAAACGTTTATGAAGACATAAATTAGTGATCTTAAGACATGCTATTGTCTATACATTTCCTAAAGCTATTCTATGTCATGTACCAAATAAAATAATCACTGGAAACTTGAACGTGTACCTGTCATGAGATTGGGGAGATGACCCTCTAGCATTAATATGTTCCGAGTCACTAACCAAGAACAGGGTGAAGATCAGAAAAGCTGAAGAAAAGAGACAAGTCCATATATGCATACCTGTATCAGAAATTATACATATTAAAGCAGAGAGTCAGCATGACAGCCAGGTTACTAATAATTTCTGAATTAGATGCTAGCACTAGAAGCTGACATATTTATCTTTGTATAGGTTTCTTTTATTAAGATCAAAATCTATTGAATTCATTACAACTGTACAATAACAAACTAGTGCCAGAAGTGTCTTAGGTGTCACATTTATTTATAATGAATAAGATATGTCATGAGTACACGCTTGTCATAAAGTGCTAGTCTTCTTTAATTGAATGTTTATATTAATGTGTAATGTTTGGGATCCATACAGGGACCCTTTATTAGGCATGTCGTCAGTACATCCAAGCTTGTGGGTGTCCTGATGACTGGGGATGAGGTTTGCATTCACCACCAAATTGGGTTTGTGGTGAACTTTGCATGTTTGTTGTTTGTCCAAACGGCGAACTTATGGGCAAGTTTGCGCATGCACCAAAAGCGAACCCTATAATGCTTTGTTTGACCTGTGAACTCTGGTCAGGTGAAAAACGATGGCAAGTTGTTGGCTCATCATCCCAGCAACAAAAATGGAATTGGCAGATGTTTTTCTCTTTATTTAGACAAGTAATTTACAGTATGCTGTTAGCAGTTATGCAAGTTGAAGCCCTGGTAAGCTCCTGAACCAAAGTAAGCGGCTGGGGGCATTGTTGGCTTCAGACATTTAAGATATTGGTATATAGAATCGAGAATTGGTATATCTCAGATCAGCCAAAAGGGAATTTTTTGTTAGTTATTAATAATTAATTAATGCTTGTATTAATGCCTACAGTTGTTTCCTTACAAAAAGTGTGGCTGCTACATACAATAGAATCCTTCCCATGTAACATTTGCATTGGTGTGCTTTATTAAAAGGCATTGGAATTTGGTAACGTTTACTGCTTTAATGGAAGAGGAGAGATGAGCTATGCACCAGTCAAATGAACTGCTGTGGGCAGTGTGACCGTGTAACACCATTACATTCAAAGTGAATAGACCCAACAGTAATTTTTTTGTCTTTGTCAGCAACAGCTCCTGTTGCTGTTTGCTGCTGCTAGCCCCATTTGTGGGATATTTTATTTTTTCCTCTATTAGTTTTAAACTTTTTTATTTTCTTGTTGTTTTGGGGTTGGTGTTTAGGATTTTACCTACATTTTTTTGGAAGGTATATTTCATTCATTTATCATTTTGATATGGTCTTTTAATTCTTGCTTTTTGGGATAAGCAGCGTGAACATTTGCATGACACATACAAAGCTGTCCTTTGTTAGCAGCAAATAACTGCATACTATTGCAGTCCAATATACTGCATGTAATCACCACAGTGTCATGTGCACCAAGGCAGTACATCTTTAATTCCCCCATTACCATAACTGCTAATAAAATTAGGCAATCCCCTACTTTAACATGCCTAAAGCCATCTGTAGCATGTGATTTGGAGAATTGGTATTTTTTTAATGTCGTCATAAAAAGTACCATCTCCTGGCTGAATGGTATTATTTACAATTTTGTTTGCATTGTCCTCCAGGGCAGTGGCCAGCTTCCCATGTCCTTTTTGACTACCCCTTGCCTATTAGCCTTAAAAATGGAGATAACCGATTTTTAAGATTTGTCTCCCATTGACTTTAAGGCGTTTCAACTTAAACGTTCACAATTGCTATTTTTTTTCTCTGACCACACCTGTGAATTGAACCTTAGCAAGTTGTATGTAATGCACTGTGACAGGTTGGGATTCATTACAGCACCCTGTTAACTACATGGTTAATTCCAGTATGGCAAGCAATGGGAAGATGCTGCTCATATTGTAAGAGTTGATTTCCCTCATTAGCACCTGTGACAAATTCCGCCTACCAAGCAGGTGTTGAAATTTCATGTCAGCTACTGAGACATGAGATCCATCATTAGCCTGATAAATGATCCTGAAACAATGCGTTTATGTGGTAATTTAATAAAAGGAGCTTTGCACTTCATGACAATCTTGTTTGTGTGCGGACAACATATTTTACCCATGTTATGTGGCATGACCAGTTGGAATTAAAGTACCCTGTTACCTACAGAGATTATTACAATACTGTATGCAATGGGAATATGCTATTTACATTAATTTTCCAGACACCTAAGTAACACAGGTTGATGTATTCATCACAAATCAGATCTAGTCATTTTGCACTTATAGTTGTTTTATCAGGCAGCTACAGACAGAACAGGATTTACTAACACAGATAGAATAATAAAGCTTTAGTCACACTTTATGTAATTCTGTTATTTGCTGATAACCCTGCTCTACTACCATTTAAGATAAAATAGAGGAAATGTGATTCAGCATGCTCTGTCTTCTCTTCTGCTCTTTAGTGATTACCAAGTCAATTGCATTCGTGCCCTAGTAAAATGCCTTTCACTTGTAAATAAGAATAGCTCACACTAAAAAAACCAATGTACAATTCTTGGAACATTCAGGTAACCATAGGCTCAGGATAATAGACAGAAATTTACAAACAATTACACTATCAAAATATTTTTCCTTCACCCTACAGGCATTAAACATTAACATTTGTATACAAGAAGTCACCCATAGTATATCTCTGGCTCATGGTAGTAATTGACTATTTAACAAAGAAGAAATCTACTCTTTTTTTCCAACAGAATACTGTAAGTAGTCAAATTGCAGGCAAAATTAGGCAACAAATTATATCTAATGTCTGTGATATCTTAACTGCCTATACTCCCATGCCTGCTAATGTGCTTCTGGCATTTCTTACAAAAGTGTAATTACTTTGAATCTGTAGTTTATCATAAGCTTTTTTCATTAACAGCCATATTTTTTTTCAAATTCTTTATTTAAGTATTTACCGACAGAATAAGGAATACAACAAAACAAATAAACAATATACAATGATGAGCTACAACAATGATCAGATATAAAAATAAATAAAAAATATCAGTGACTCAAACAAATGTCAGTGAATAAAAATCAATCCGATGTAAAGTCTTTAAATCTTCATAACTCTGAAAAATTTGCAAATATAGCAATAGTGATGAATATTTCTTGTTCCTTCACCAAATGCACCACGTGCACCACACCAGATATAGAGGTGCTCACCTATATCTGATCGTTTTGACCAAAAAAAGAAAGCAAACACCATAGCGCTTACCATCCAAACAGAGTATGATTTATTAAAAGACAATTATTCACATCCCTGATCCCTGATGAAGTCACGCTGGATGTAATGCGCATAGGGTGGAGCATCTGACGTCACATTGATCTCTGACTTACGACCGCAGTCCTTGAAACTCCTGCACATACTCTTTAGAGAGATTCCATGGTATGTTACCACTGCTTTTATGTGAGTAATTTTCTTTTAATAAATCATACTCTGTTTGGATGGTACACACTGTGGTGTTTGCTTTCTTTTTTTTGGTAACACCATCCTGGTATTGACTAGTGATGGGCTCTGGCGTGTTCGCAAGCACCTCGTGCCGACCCCGCCGGGAAGCTGTCAGCGCGCAGGGCCAATCACAGGCACTGAGACATTTCTCGATCTCTGCAGCTGTGGACCGGGAACATGTCTCAGTGCCTGTGAGTAACACTAATAAGAGGATGATTTTTTAAATGTGCCGCCGAGCACCACGGGAGTCCTTATCATGGCACAGGAGAATAAGATTGTTCTAATAGAACCCCAGTTGTGAAGCAACATGTCTGCTCCAATCAGTCATCCTTGTCAAATGACAGGCTAACCTGTATTTAGCTACACCTGGAAGACCTATCCCTCCAGACGAACATGGATTCATAAGTGACCGCAATCGTACCCTGGGATGTCTATTGGACAAATTTAGAGAATGTCTATTATACGGATTTTAAAAACCTGGAAGGAACATGTATGGGCAAGTAGTCTAGAAGAAAGGAATTTGGGTAGAATTGTCATCTTGAGGATATTGCATTGGCCGAACCAAAAGAATGTTCCTATGTTCCATCGCACCAAAAGGGAACGCACATGGGAGAACAGAGGGGGGAAATTCAGTTTAAAACTGGCTGCTATTTCTCAGGGAATCCAAACACACAGATATCCAGATATTTAATGGCCATTTTTGCTTATTTAAAAGGGATTGATCTCCCATTCATTTCTCTCATTGCAAAAAATGCCACTGGTAATAATTCGACTTCTAGAGGTTAATCTTTAAATTGAAAAGTGCGCCATACACCTATGCTCTTTCCAGAGTACCGGGAGGGAAATCTCAGGAGAAGAGAGTGAGAATAATAAATCATCATCATAAGCAGAGATCTTGTATTCCATGTTAGCTATGTCCACTCCCTCTATATCTGGATTCTTACAAACTGTACAAAGAAAAGGTTCTAAAGAGATGATGAAGAGAAGTGGGGAAAAGGGGCAGCCTTGACAAGTTCCGCTAGTGATGGGAAGTGGTTCTTAAAGAAGTCCGTTAACTTTAACTTGTGCTGTCGGATGGGAATAAAGAGCACAAAACCATCCCAACATTGTATGACTAGGTCTAATATATTGCAATATGGTGTCCAGGAAAGGCCAGCTGACTCTATCGAATGCCTTTTCGGCATCAGTTCCGAGGAAAAGGCATGGGGATGATGAGGAGGAGGTATGATATATCAAATTCAGAACTTTAAAATTATTATCCCTGGCTTGAAATTGTGAACTAAAGCCAGCTTGATCAAGGTGAATGAGCGAAGAGATAGGTGGAAGCAAACAGTTCGCTAGAATCTTAGTGAACAGCTTGAGATCCACATTCAATAGGAATATTAGACAGTAGCTGGAACAGAGAGACAGATCCTTGTCTTCTTCAGGTATAACAGTAATAAAGGCTCTATGAGTGTCCATAGGGCGATCCATTTTATGAGATAAAGGGGTTGATTTACTAACCTTATAAACACACCACGAACATGTATACACCTCTGTAGTGTGTTCCCTCCCAGCATGATCTATGGGTGGAATCTAAACACCTTTGTAGTGTGTACACACCCAGCAGGTGTGTTGTGCAAAGCCCTGCCCTGAATTGCAAGGTGATGTTGTGTAAATTAGCTCTACATTGTGTTGCTTGCATGGATGAATGCAGGAATGTAAATCCATGAGCTAACCATTTTTGTCTAAACTGTGAAGCAGCATTATATATGCATCATGTGCATGATTTTTCCATATATGGCATTAGTGGAAATATGCTTATAGAGACTTTTTGGTTGATAAATACGCTTTGCTGTGTAAAAATCACACGCACCTGGTGCGTGCGTGTGTTTAGGTTAGTAAATCACCCCAAAGACTTGCAGGCCTCTAATGTTGGGTAAGGAGAGTGTTACATTTTTTATAATAAGATAAAGTAAAACTGTCTGGGCCAGGGGATTTACCAGTTTTAGAGATCTTTAAGGCAGTTTGAAATTCTTCCTTGGTGATAGGTGTGTCTACGAGCTCTGAGATTTTGGAAGACAGCTAAGGCATACAAGACTTCAAAAAGTAGGCAAATAAAGTATATTTCTGGTCCTTCTGTAGTAGTAAAGTGGTAGTGGATGGCAGATGGTAAAGAGTTGAGTGAAAGTTCCGAAATGCTTTTACTATTTCTGTAGGATGGTATACCTCTTAGCCTGACACAGCGGAGATGAGTGAAACATAATATTGTGTTTGTTGTTCTCTCAGAGCATTGACAAGAACAAGTCCACACTTGTCCCCTGATTCGTAGAAGACTCTACCGCAATGAGCCAGTGATGCCTGAGCTTTATAGCAATAAAGAGATTGGATTTTCATTCGAACCGTGGTAAGATCTGCCCATGCACGGTCTGGACGTGTCTTGTGTCAGTGTTCTAAAGAGTGTAAGTCATGTAAAAGGCATGTTAATTGCAATTATTGTTCTCTCTTGATCCTGGCACCGTGTTTGATCAACTCCCCTCTGATGTAAAGTTTGTGCACCTCCCAAACCAGCACAGGGTCGCTATCTGGGGTCACGTTCATAGAAAAGTAAAGTTAGATTTCAGGTAGTATGTCAGTTCCCACTGCCATGTCTTATGTCAGTTCCCACTGCCATGTCTTGGATTAAGGATTCATTCAGTCGCCATGTCCAGGGCCTGGGAGGTGAACCTTGAAGGATAGAGTCATATGTTAACCGGGGCATAGCCCGACCAGGTGATGTTGCCTATTTTGGCCACAGTCAATAAGGGAAGGTCTCTATGCTTCAATACAAAGTAATCTATGCATGAATAACTATTGTGAGGATGAGGGTAGAAATAATCATCTGTGTCATTTGGATAGAGAAGTCACCAGGTTTCTATTAATTGTGATGAGTGAAGGAGAGGGTCTATTTGCTTATAAGAGGGGCGAGGAATATTTGGAGTACAACTAAAGGAGTAAATTTTTGGATCCAGAACAAAATTTAAATTCCCCCCTAAAATCAACGCTCCTTCAGAAAATGTGTCAAGCCGGGAAAGGAGAGAGTGGAGAAAGTTGGCTTGATTGGTATTAGGACCATAAATCTCTGCCAAGGTCACAAAAACATAATGGCCCCCAGTGTCAATGTCAGATTCAATGAGAGTCCACGGCACATTTGCAATTAAAATCAAAACCCTTCATTTTGGTCTCTGAATTGGCACTATGGAAGCTTCTAGGGTAATGCCTATTTCTTAACTAATGGAACTAATTCCAGCGAGAAGGCTTCAGGTGAGTCGGGTCCCAGCGATCGTTGTGGGGAAAGCTGCCACTGAGTTGGTTATCAAATGAGTGTTTAAACGTGGTCTTCAGGGTGTATTGCGAACCCCTGGATTTCCCTTTCCTGATCATGGTGCTTTTCAGTCAAGTAGAGTAGAGAAAAGCAGCCATATCAAAAAGGTTGGGCCCAAAGCAATTGAGGTTCACTCCTCACACTTCCATTACACAGCCACGCCCCCTGCAGTCATATATTAAACTTACATTTTGCCAGAAATGGTACTTACTCTTTTGATATTACATATGCCTGTTATATAATGATAGTTTTAAATTAGTTATGGGTTGATCAGTAATGCTAGAACATAGCTAATAGGAAATTAATAAATATTTTCTCTAAATTATTTACTGAGGGAAAAAACAACTTTACCAATTAACAGACCATACATGTTAAACAGCAATTAAAGACAATGCATTTGAATTGCTAATTTGTATTTTAATGTCAGAGTTCAGTTACACAAACAATGTTTTTGCTAAGTCATTTTGCAACAAGGTTGTCAATTGTATTACACAAAACAGCAAAAGTTTTTGTACAACCTGAAATCACAAAATATTTGTATTTAATTGCAGCTCCCTTGCTAGTTTACCCCATATGCCTCAAATGTTTTAAAAACAGCAATTCACCCCCTGCGAGCTTGCAATCCCATTTATTTGATGCAACGCTGTTTATCATAACTCCTTATTGCTTCTTATCATTATTAAACTTCTTTCCCCTTCGCTGTCTTTCTCTCACAGACTATCTGCAGAGTTTTTATATATTAAATATATAGCAAATGCTTTCATGCATTCATGAGAGAATATGTACAGAAAGCTATATTTTTCTCAATAACTTCAAGATAAACACAGACAAGATTTAGGCATATCCTTAAGCAGCAGCTTGCTTCAAAAAGCACTGTGTACCTTTGGATAGCAAGGAGCCATAATAAAACAGTGTGTGTGTTTTATGGTCTTTATTGATTTGTTTCAAATGAACCAGTGTAATCTCAGCTGGCCCTTTTACAATTTACAGTGAAGGTCTTGGGTTTAGATTGTGAATATTAAATCAATGTAACATTGTTAAACAAATAAGTTCTCTCAAATCTAAAATAACAAGAACAGTAAGCACACAATGCACAATATCACATAATATATTTCCATTTTCAAACTGTGGTTAGTGTTATGACATGCTGGTTTTGCACTTGTAATAGATAACATAGCCTCAGTACAACTGTAAACCATGTCAATGTAACCTCAACACCTAAATAATTATGACTTTTTCTGATACAAACTAATTAGCTACATGTGCTTTCTTCTGTCCATGTTTTAATAAATTGTAGGACATATTTCAAGTTAGATCAGTGTGACTTTTAGAAACTAAGGCCAAAATTTTAAATAGGCTGCACGTTGATTTGGTATCTGTTAAGAATGCATCATGCTGAAACTATTGCATTAAACCTTAGCTGTGAAAATGAACTTGCGATAAACTGGACAATAAAACAAAATAAATCCAGGAAGAATCAGTCAGTGTTATAAGAAAGTAATCCATTAATTAACCAATCCACAAGTATAGAAAACGGAAGCTCCCAGATTTACAACCTACCCCTACTAGAATGAGTACAGGGTACACTTTAAAAGTAAATTCAACCTCAATCATGACATTCAGCAATGTGGATCTCACATGAATGATGCCTGAAGATGTTGACCCATTTACCTTATGATCCACAGCAGTGGCCAGCCTCACCCACTGCTACATCTGTCGATAGATTCCTGGCACTGCTTGAATGTAAACATAGCAGTGGGAATTCCAGGACACATTATGACCCTCCCAATGCTGAGAGCATGTGGACTGGTTTGAGGGTGGCATACACTTGCTGCATGCCTGGATAAGGTCTGGTTTAAATTGTAAGGAGAAGCCCTCAGTATTTTCTTATCTCTAGTCTCCATCCTTTGCAAGGAACCATGGCCCTATGTTGATGGGGCAAGGGTCTCATTCCCATATCCAAAAGGCATGTGGGTGTCTGTGGGAGGACTTATTGGAGTCTGAAAGTCCACTTTTGAAGTGGACCCCCTAGATTTCTGGCCTCTAACTAAGTTAATGAGTACATGCTACATAGTACCATTTGTTACTCATTCACAAAGAAGGAATTTTGAAAGCAAATGAAAACACCCACGCCATTAAAAAAGAACCTCTTGCAAGCTGCACTTTGCCCACTTGGCTTATTTCTAATTGTAGTCTGGCATTAGCCCATTATCATCAATGGATATAAACTGTATCTAAACCAAAAAACTAAATTGTTATAAGTTGCAGCTTAACATTCCTTAGATGAGGTGTCTACATTATTAAGATATTTTTTTCATTATATTCACCTGCTAATCATGTGACAATCACACTTCCTGACCCTGGTTAGCTATATTAACCCATCTACTGTATCTATCTCAGAAACCAAGGTTGTCACCCAGATTGGACATTCTTCATCTAGTTTACAAACGGGATAGGGTATTAGCTGTTCACAGAAGGAAGATAACATCATTTGTGCTTTCAGTTCAGCCCACATGTAGTGACAAGATCGCTGCATTTCTGGAAAAATCTACATGTATTTTCTGTACTTGATGAAAATTTTCTTAGCCTTAAATATGAAAACTAATGTAGCCACTGCATCTAAGGGCTGGTAAGCTGCAGTACAGTATATTACATTTTTGTTCTTGGGTTTAGATAGCCTTTCTGTTATAGCTATGCTAAGAAAATGTTTTGCTACTGTTATAATGCAGCCAGTGCAATACTTGGTTCACAGTGCATAGAGCAGTTTACTACTCTGTGGTCTTTCATAACTTGAATCACAGACACACACTGGGTAGTGTTTGTTGAAGCAGGCTAATTTTTGTATGAGAACATGGATACATATACTGTGGTAATTATCATATAATCTTTGGGAGGGTGATCAAAAACAATTTTCAATACATTTTTGGATAGTGCAATGCACAAGATGTTTATGATGTGATATTGAAGGGTTTATGCCTAACTGCATGGTCTAATTCCTAAATTTAGGAACAACATAGTAAAACATTTTTGCGAATTTTGCAGCCAGTAAAATTGGTGGCAATATAACACTCATATAACAAAGTTATGTAATATTAAGTTGAAAAATATGTGTAAACATAAAAAATGAATACTGTTTGATAATACAGATAAGCTGTTTATTAACCCCATTTTTATGGTCTTCTACAATTTGACTTATTTGCTGCATTCAATGTTGTGCTGAGTTATATAGAATGTCTATTGCAGTAAACTGAATGTATAGGTTTTCTTATAATAATTTAGCGATCGGCCAACATAAAAGGATGAAATAAAGAGAAGCAGATGATAAAAATGATTGCTTTTTTTCACAAAAGCAAAAATAATTCTTAAGAAGCTGAGGAAAAGAAATGTATCCTTTCATGGGGATTATGGGAGAGTCATGTGGGTTAACAATGGTATCCAGGGCAACAGTGCCTCAGATATTTATAAAGAAACCAGGATGAGTAGGAGAAGTATTAAGATGTCAAAGGGAAGCTAATGCCTTCAATTCACCTATGAGTACTTTATAAGCTACACAATAGCTAGACCTGTGCTGCAATCTAATGTACTGAAATTATTGCTGATATTTGGAGAACCATAATAAAATAATACAGTTATCAGTAGGGGTATGATATTTAGTCAATTGCTTTCAAGAGACATAACATTTAAACTTTTACTGGAAATTAACATTTTTAATTCCACAGCAGTAATATAAAAGTAAACACTGTGTTGAAATAGCTATGTTGTATACTCCAAAGACATGCTGGTAGGTTAATTGGCTCCTGTCTAAATTGGTCCTGTGTGTATGCATGTGAGATAGGGATATTAGATTGTAAGCTCCTTGAGGGCAGGGACTGATGTGAATGTGCAGTGTGTAAAGGACTGTGTAAATTGTGTTATATAAATGCTAATAATAATACTGTTTTGATGCGTCAACATTTGGTTATGTATGATATTTTATATCATTTTTAATATTTAAATACAGGTTAAATACAAAGAAATTATTTACTATAGAATGTATTTATGCTTCAATGTGTGCAGTGCAAGGAGTAGAGAAATTTGACTTTGTAAAATGTAGGCTTTGCAAAGTGAAGGTTTCCAAAGGTTAGTATGGAAGGTGAATCTGTGTTCACTTTAAATGCCAAATCCAGTTAAAAAAAAAGCTGGATTCTTGCTTGAACATGTTTAAATGATTCAACTGAACACAGCTTTACCCTATTTAACAAATACTTACTAAAGTGAATAGTGCTATCAGTTTGTGCAGCGCTTTACAAAATTTAAAGTGATATTAAAGGTAAAAAAATGTTTCCCTCCCCCCCATGTAAATGTTAGCACTTACCTTAAATGAGGTCTCTTATTCTGGTCTTCCTCTTCTTTCCCCATGTTTTCATGTGTCCCTCCAGCGGTGCAACGTCACTCCGATCCAGTGGTGTCTGCATGCGGGTGCACGCGTCCATAGACTTACCTTGCGTCTCTGCTCGTCTCCCGGCCAAGAATCGGAACTGCGCATGCGTCCGCCCCAAGATCCTTTGCGGCCGTACGAGCAGTTCCTGATTCTCGGCAGGGGAGCGAGCAGCGATAACGAGGTAAGTTTAAAATGATTTCAAGCGTTTTTTGTTTTTTTTTACACTTCTTGCCTATATCTACTGCTTGCTAGCAGTAGATATAAGCAAAAAAAAACCGGAGGGTTTAGAAACCCTTTAAGTGAGTTTTCCTGTACAGCACGTGTTTGGATTCTAATAAACAGAACTTTACTTCTAATCATTTTTCTTTACTTCTGAGTAAAGAAAAATTATATATTTCGGACCTTGAGGGACAGTGAGCCTATATAGCAAGTAAATGGTGGAGTTGTGTCCTCAGCTTGTTATAGTATAGGAGGTAATTTAATAGGGTGAGAAATGGTCTGTTATCCATGTGTGAAAGGATTTTTTTAAAAAGATTGTTTCACATTACTATATAAACTTTTTCCTTTCATTAATACTATCATTAAAACGATTTATTCCTGAATTTGATTGCACCTGTTATGTATTTAGCAGTTCTTTGGGTGTATATATATGTGTGTGTGTGTGTTTATATTTATTTGATAAGTTGGCTGCTGATATATATACTGTATCCTCCAACACATTCCCGGCAGGATGGTGGCCAGCAGGCCCTCCCGTCTGTGCCGGGAGCGTTGAGTTATCTTATCATCTGACACTTCCAGTGCAGAGACGGGGGGCCCACTGAACGCCAGATACCGGCACAGAGACTGGAGGGCCCGCCGGATACCATCGAGTCGGTATTCGGCGGCCAGCGGGCCCCCCAGTCTCTGCCCCGGGAGTGTCGAGTCATCTGATCATATGACACTCGAGGCGCAGAGACTGGAGGGCCCGCCGGATACCATCGAGTCGGTATTCGGCGGCCAGCGGTCCCCCTAGTCTCTGCACCGGGAGTGTCAAGTCATCTGATCACCCGACACTCCCGCCCATTGGGAAACCTTTAGTGGGTGAGCAGGCCTGCAATCAATTCAAGATCTGGAGACAGTAGGGTATCTGACAGTAACCCCACAGGCAGAAAGAAGTGAGTAACCTATATAAGTATAAAAATAAGCCAATATTAAGGAAATCTATATTTTTTTAGTTATATTCTTTTTGCTGCTTTTGTTCCTGAAAACTCACTAATAGGGATAAGGGGACAGATGGATGTTTCATGGACTCCAATGGTCAATTTCAAGGGTGGACATACCGCCAGTGCAGCCACACTGGGGCCCGAGCCTGGGCTTGTTTATGCCCACCTGATTACTGCACTGCACATGCATCATTCTTCGTATACAATTATAATTATTATCGGAATAATTGTTTTAACTACTATAGTGTTTTTACAATGCCTACAAGTGTCAGAATGAGGTCTTGTTTCAGAAAACATAGAAATGCTGCTGTTGTTGTTGGGTCTTTTGATGGTTTTAATTATTTGCATGTAAAGCAGAAGAGTATTGCTTACATCTTCAGGCTTGATGCTAAATATTTGTGATGTGGTATTGTTGGCTGACATTCTGGCAGGAAACCATGCGAATAGCTTTTAGACTTGCCTGCTGTCTTTGCCATCTCCAGTAAGGCTCTGCTTGGGAAATTTGCAGACATTCCCTCTATATCTCATGTATTACAAATACCCTGATTATTACACCTTCTTACAACAGACTGTGAAGACACTAACAGGCTTCAAAATAAACATTACGTACATAATTTTCACAACTGTACTATATGTGAGTGCTCTGACAAGAATTGAGGGGCCCCACTTCCAGCAGACTTGTTTATTATTCTACTGGCCATTGGCTAGACGTGACCTTTACGCAGCAGTTAGGCCTTAACGGTATTTGCACTATTTTGCATTATAAGGCCCCATTCACACTGAGCGACATGAGAATCGCGCATGTGCATAGCTACAGCGACGAGCTACAAGTGATATTGAGCGACGAGATGTGAACAGCTCCATTGAAATGGATTGGAGAAGCTACATAGAGCGATATCGTGTGGAAATATGAGCGATATCGCTGCAAAAATCGTGTGATAAATCGATCAGTGTGAATGGGGCCTAAGGGTATTGGCTTAATTTACAACTATTGACACTCTGTTTAAAGCTGTCCATACACTGTTCTGTTTTTTTCATTCAATAGATTCCTCTATCAACGCTTACAAGTGTTGATCGAGTAATCTGCCGCTGTTTCCTTTATATTCTGACATCAGCCACTAGTCGCTGTCAGAATGCCCTGACAGAGCTGACAGCTCATTGGCTGTGCACTCTGTTCATTTGAAGAGTTTCTGACTGGCTCCTTCAATCAGCTGATCGAGGGAATGTAGCCAAAAGGGTAATAACAGCAGTGGCACCCACTGTGTTATATTCAGCTGGTTCCTGAAGAACCGGCTGAAATTCGCATACTGTATGGCCAGCATAAGTCATTCCCGTACACTTGCTAGTTTGTTCTGACATAGACATTTAACAAGCAGCTTGAGGAATGAATAGCATTTACATATGGCTGCAATTGTTCCAGTTTTTGAAATCAGGTTAAACCTGCTATTGTTGAAACTTAATCAGTATCAACGTTACAGAGCTTAATCCTAAATAAGGACACATTTTCCCCTCCTGGTGTGTCAATGGCTTAGGGTGTTCAGTTAGGGTGAGTTACTACTGGGAATGTAAGATGCTCCTTAGAATCAAGTAACCATGTAGTGACATGTAAACAAATTCACGGCTGCAATGGCAGCCAATAGTTTGTTTAGATTTTAACAACATACTGCTGGCTTTTTTCTAGAACCGATTTGGAATGCTCTGTCAGAAGCAAAGCAGGGTATGTGTGCCTATTTTTTTAGTTACTGTGCAGTCTCTAAGATCTAACTTCCCTGTCCTTTAGGTTAGTTTAAAGGAGAACTATGAGATGAGTGCTTTTCACTCACCTCATAGTTCTAGCCGACCTGTGACAATGAGACTGTCACAGGTCAGCTCAGTAGATCGGGAGGTGAGCGAACATATACCGGCGTTCGCTCACCTCTCGATCCTGTCACGGCTCTCTGCCGTGACAGGGGAGGGGCTGGATTCCCCCCTCCCCGCTCCGATCCGCCAGCGCTGACTGGCGGAACGGACGGGGGAGGGGGCGGGTACAGCTGGCTCTGCCTCTAGATAGGCAGAGCCAGCTGTCACTCACGCAGCTGGGCGGATCTCGACATCGATGTCGGGATCCGCTTTGGCTGCGGCATCTCATTATACTGCGAGCTGTAGCTCGCGGTATACTGAGTTTAGGGTAACGGGAAGACGCTAGTTTGTGTCCTCCCGTTACCCTAAGGAGAAATATGGGGAAAAGCCCTGACCCCATAGTTCTCCTTTAAAAAAACAGCTGTAGAATGAGCTGAAATATTTCTTTATTTTCTACTGCTCTAGCTTAAATTTGTATGCCTGCTTGTCATCATGGTAAATATAAAATATTTTTACATAATTGTTTTATGTGGTCCTAGAAAAATAATATATAAAAAAACGACATAATTCCTTTTAACTGGAAGTCAAATTTTCAGTGAAAAACAGGTAATTCACTGCAAGCTTAGAAGTTCCATTAACCAAAACTTTCACAGGTTACATTTTACGCATGTTTACTTTAGAAGATGTGCTCTGCCCACATAATGACACTACTACTGTATATTCATGTGATAAAAATAGTAAACATAATAAATGTAACAGCTAATTTTAAATTACTTCCCATGTTCTACAACCCATTCTGATTCATTGTAGCCTAATTAGATTTATTGCAGTTTCTAGGGACACTTTAAGAAAAACATAAATTAACACTTTCTTTACCTGTCTTGGCTTCAGGGTATGTTGTATTTTTTATGCCCGCTTCACTTCAATATAAATACTTTTGAAAACTACAGTATTAAGGGTGTTGAACTGAAAGTATTACTTCAAAGCATACTGCGGTACACTCTAAACCAACAATATAATGTTGCAAAAACGAACAGAGAACTTGTTATTTTTCAAAGAATCTTCTTTAGGCTACAGAAAGCTTTTCTTATCTCTCTGTGTTGTCAGGTGTATGTTATTTCCTAACATTCACTACATAATAAGGTCCCATGGGAGGTCACTACACAACTGTAGAATACTTGAAACATTGACATTTTCTGAACAGGGATAAATATAAACCACTATTTCGCTAATTGCAGATAAACAAAAGCATTTTAAGTACAACTGAAATATTCACCACATTAAATATTTACAGAGCTGCAGTTATTAATGTCTTGGATTAATTTGCACTGTTCTATATGCCCAATGTAATACGCACATACTGTTATGACTGTAATTTACTCATGGTATTCTTTTTCTTAGGGCACACAGGTTTTAATTCAACATTACAAATCATAAGGTCAATCTGCTACCATACCCCTAGGTTAACTCCAGGCAATAAAACTAATATTTAAAAAAAATCTAAAATAGTTTGTATAAGAAATAACATCAATAAACATTCAGTCTGTCAAATAGTACTGACTGTTGGGTATAAATGACCTCTGTCATTTGCCATAGTCCATCTTATTGACCCAAGTTCAGATTGTTGTTTTGTGCTGGAGTTCATCAATCCCAAATGTGTATTTACTGTATATTTATTGAGTGGGCAATTCTGAGATATTACTAGGGAACAGACCATGCAACTGATTTATGTTAATTGCTTTGTTGAATGTGCCCTGTTGATCATGTTTCTAGCTAATCCTTCATTTACAAATTATGCCGTTTTAAAAAGTGATTACCAACATTTAAAAGAGACATAATATAAAGTGTGTTTATCCTTGACTTCACTAAATACAACTTTGTGATTATAGCATGCTAGTATGTAAATATTAATTTTACAAACTGAATTCAATTTTTACAGCCAATCCATTATATCTATCAAAAATCCAACATGAGTTTTTATGTTTAAAGACGAATTTAAATATTATTTTGATAAGAAGTGAAGTGGGGGCCTGTATAGACCAAGTGTAATTGGCTGAATGCATGCCTTGTGTAGTATAACAACCCTTTGCAGTTAAAAATATATTTTTCAAATGTTTAATCAAAAAATGGGTGGCCTCAATATGTATGTACGGGTAAGTGTATATTGTGATAAATAGCCTTGAAGGGCACTGGGAGTGGTCTTAAATTAATTTTATGTAAGTCTAAGACTGTGGAGCTTCCTCAGGCAATAAACATTTTAGCTTTTGATCTTGACATATGTGTTTGAATAATGGTGGAGCACTGCAAGACTGGGAATACTGCCAAAGCCTGTGCAAAATGGAGTGATCATGCAAACTTACAAACATTTTGGAGTTGTTGGCCAGGAATTGTGTTACACTTGATGTACCCTGGGAAGAAAGACCCCATATAACTATGAATTAAGAATAAACATTGGTAAGGAACCAACTGACAATTTTATGAGGATTCACCTCTGTGTTCCCACCCTTGCAGTGTGCATGAAATGTGTAATTGGACTGTTTTGACAACTTCCCTGCCCTTTTTCACTGCCATTTGACACAAGTCTCTTATTTTCTGTACCAAAGGTCAGTGTTGATGCCCCAAGCAACATATGTCCAACAATGACTCACAGCCCTAGTACCGTGACACTAACATGCTAACACTTCTAGAAGTTGGAACACTTCCAGGAAATGGAAGCAGAAGCGGAGCAGAAGCAGGCATGGAGGAAGAGCGGAATGTGTAGGAGAGGCTAAGTGCTGGATACTGGATGCCTGGATGAATCCTAGGAAGTGGTGGATGCTAGACATCTGGCTGAGGCTGAGTGCTAGTAAGTGCATGGGCATGTGGCTGGGAACAAGGCAACGGTAGGGGGGAGTGTGCTACTGCTAATTGACAAAGAGAGGAGGAGTGGGAAGAGACACCGAGGGCACTGCTAAAGCAAGGAGGAGGAGAGAACCAGATCTACAGAGACGCTGGAGCCAAAAGGATGAGATTGCTAGAGTGCGCTGAGAACAGAGCTGGAGTGTGCATGGACTGCTGGGCAGTGTTACTATATTAATTTATTACTGTAATAATATATAATGCTATTACTAATTGCTATGAAGTCTGGTAATAATTAGATAATGCTACTGAGCACTGTTGCAATAATAATCTACTGGGCACTGTTACTTTAATTAGTCTGTTGGGCACTGTCGCTGTAATTAATCTGCTGGGCAGTGTTTTTGTAATAATCTACTGTTACTGAAATAACAGCACTGTTAATGTAATAACTGCTCGGCACCGAGGATGCGATAACTGGTGGGCGCTGTTACTGTTATTGTGTAGCAACTGTATCACTGATAACTGTTGGGCACAGTTTTTCTGGTCACTGTGAATATTGTTGGGCACTGTATTGCTGGGCACTGTGCGTACTGCTGGGGCACTGTGAGTACTGCTTGCCAGTATAGTGTATGAGTAAACCTGGAAAAAAAAAGTTACAGGAATATGGAGTGTCTTAAAGAATGCCTGCAAGGACTTAGGGGCAAGGATAAAGAAAAGGACCTCCAAGGCAGTATTCTCCAAAATACTGCCTGTGCTGCAAGCTACACCACAGAGGAAGCAGGAAATAAGAGAGTTGAACAAGTGGCTGCGGAACTGGTGTAAGAAAGAGGAGTTTGGCTTCATGGAGAACTGGGCTAACTTTTCAGTTGGTATCAGGTTGGTGATAGTAGGAGCCCAGATGCAGGGAACTTGCCAGTACGATTGGTACCTCAACTCAAGCAGGCTAGCATAACACACAATCACCTGCATAGTGGTCATCAAAACAGGGGTAGTCCAAGAACACGGTAGACAAATCACAATCCATAATCGAAGTCAGTAACATAGCAGGGATCGGGGCAGGCAGCAATATATCAGCGTCACAGAACAAGCCAGGGGTCGGTTAACAGGAATGAGAACAGGTATAACGCTAGGCACTCTATAGACAAGCTTAGAATAACCAAGCACAGAATGCCTCACTCGTCCTGCTTATATACCTGTTGAGGATGAGATGATGTCACTTCCAGAGGCAGACCACTTGCTTGAAGAGGCGCGCACTGTCCCTTTAAGAGGAGGTCCAGTGCGTGTGCGTGTCTCTTCCTGCATGGCTTTGGATGGAGAAATGGGCGGATATACAGAGGCAGCAGCCACCAGGCTCAGGGCTGCAGGGAGCAGCATGGCTGGTCTCCGGCTGCACGAGACCAGCACAGGACCCAGGGAGGTGTAGCAGGTAAGTCCTCTCAGTTGGCTACCAGCTCTATAATAGAGATGGGTTGTATCCAAATGGGGAGGGAACAGTGCTGTAGGGGTGGGAAATTGGTTAAAAGAATTGAGGAGCTTTTAAACTAGAATATGGAGAGGAGGGAACGGAAATGGGTATAACAAATGAAGAGCAAGGGTCAAAAGGGGCACTCAATATAGAGGGGCATAAAATAAGGGGCGAACGAGGGCTCATTCTAGTCAATTGAATTATTAGGGAATTACCATTACCAATGTCCAATATAGAAAATAGTTGTGATTCAGGAATGGAAAACATTTAAACACTTAACATCAGCACTATATTAAAAAATATGTACACAAATGGTGGAAAACTAACAAACAAATTAGAGAAGCATGAACTTCTACTACTCGAGGAGGACTTCGACCTCATGGGAATAACAGAAACTTTGCTTCACAGCTCGCATGATTGGGTAGTTAATATACAAGGATACAACTTGATTTGGAGGGACAGGGTCGGTAGAAGTGGGGGAGGGGTATGCTTGCATATAAAAAGCAATCTAAAAGTGAGCATGCGAGAAGACCTTACAAATGAGAGTTCTGAGGGTACAGTCTTCGTGGCTAGAACTAGATAAGACTGAAGTTAATTGTGAGTGTCTGTTATGGTTACCCAACATAAGGGACGAAGAGGAGACTCAACTCCTCTCACAAATTGAAATGGCTGGGAAACATGGAAATTATATAATAATGGTGTCGTTAATTACCCGGCATTGGCATTGATTGGCCAAATGGAACCACTCACTCAAAAAAGACTTGCTATTTCCTAAACGTATTGCAGGAAAATGTCTTTTTTTTTGTTTAATATGTTTTTATTATTATTTCACATTGATACATTTACACATTTCATAAAAATTAAAATATACATTTCTTTTACTATATATATGGCATAAATAACATATCTTTTTGTTTGACACAATCCCTTCTATTACTTTCCCTTTCATTCTTATTCAAAAACAAACATTTATTAATACTCTCACCACAACTTTTATCCCTTGTACCTCAGTTCTTCTATCCCTACCAATCTACTACCATTTCTACCTTTAGAAGCTGGGGGGACAGTCACCATGTGAATGTGTGCAAAAACTACTCGCTTTCAAAACTTTCTTGATATCTTCCTCACTCTTTTTTGTGTTTGACTAAATTATTATACTGTAGACTAGGATGTCTGTGTGACAATAAAACCACTAAAGCCATCTTTCAGTATTCAGCGCTGCAGTACTTTGACTGAAATTTATTCCGTCATGCAACACTGTACTGAAATTAATTTTATACCATTTTTTGGGGACACATAGAGCTTTCTTTTGGTGGTATTTATTCACCACTGGGGTTTTTATTCTCTACTATAATTAGGAAAAATTACTGAAAATTGTGAAAAAAAATGTTTTTTTTTACATTATGCTAGGAAACATTTATTATTACCCTGTTTTTTGGTAAAATATAAAAGTCGGGGTCACGTCGGGTAAATAGACACCAAACATGTCAAGCTTTAAAATTGCGCGCACCCGTGAAAACCACAGAAAACTACCATACCCAAAATTGGCCATAGGCGACATTTTAAAAGCTTTTACCGCTCATGAGTTTAGTGTTATCAGTGATTGATGGCCCTAGAATTATTGCTTTCACTCTGACGTTCGCGGCGATATGAAATATGTGTGGCGTAATGGGCGCAATCATCTTTTTTGCACGTATGCGCCCCCGACGCATGTTTGCATGCGTGTATGTATGGGTGGGGACTTAAACATTTTTTTTTGGTTTTTTATTCTTTTTTATGTGTAACTTTAAATTTGGGGGGGACTTTAACTTTGTTTTACTATTTTCTTTTCCCACTAAACTTTATTGCTATCACATACGGGGGCTAATAAAACCCCCCTATGTGATAGCAAAATATGTGACAGGTCCTCTTTATGGAGACATCAGGGGTCTCCAAGACCCCTTAATGTCACCTAGGACCCCCAAAAGAAGCTGATGAAGCACAGATCTGCTCCATCAGCTTCTTTCCAGCTTCTGAAGCTGGAGAGTGACACAAGAATGCGGAAGTGATGTAATATACAACACTTCCGCATTCTTGCAGAGGAGAAGGGACTGGAGGGAGCTCGTGTAACGATCTCCCTCTGATCCCCTGTGACACAGGCGCCATGCTGATCCCGGGCAGTTGCCCATTGTAACCAATCAGCTTCTCTCTTCAGTTTGATCAGTTAAGATTTGAAAATGAAATAGAGAAGATGATTGGCTGTCGTGCACAGCTGCTCCAAATTTTGTCTGCTCTAGCTTTGATAAATCCCCCTCTCCCCCCTCTCTAATTCCCCATTCCCCTCCCCTGTGCTTAAGCTGATAACACACAAACAATTCTAAATAACATCCATTAAACATTCATAGTGCTGTGAGCCCTTGGAGTTAATAGCAAGTTTAACCTCCTTAGGCAACTACGACTTCAAGCAAGTGCTTTCGGTGACTCTGGATTAGACCTGCACAACGTTCAGGAGCAATTTTTGACCATTCCTCTTTATAAAACTGCTTCAGCTCAGACACATTTGTAGGATGTCTGGTGTGAATGAGGTCATTCCACAGCATCTCTGACTGGGCCACTCCAAAAAGGCGCAATTTATTTTTCTGAAGCCAGAGGTGGATTTACTTGGATGCTTGAGGTTTAGAGTCCTGCTGCATCACCCAACTTCTACTAAGCTTCAGCTAGCAGGCAGCCACCCTTATATTATCATGTAGGACATTTTGGGAAACTTGAGAATTAATTTTCCCCACAATGATGGCACGTGGTCCAGGTCCTGAGGCAGCTAAGCAAGCCCAAATCATGATGTTCCCTCCACCATATGTTATCGTTGGGATGATGTTGGTAAGCTGAGCCCTTTTTGCACCATTTGCCGAGTATTCTTCCCAAACAATTCAACTTTTACTTAATCAGTCCACAAAACATTTTAGCTATAGCATTGCAGTTTGTCAAGGTGCCCTTTGGGAAACTTCGGGCACGCAGCAGTTTTTTGGGGGGAGAGCAGCAGCTTCCTCCGTGGTGTTCTGCCATGGACACCTTACCTTTTCAAAGCCTAGCGCATGGTAGACTCATGAAGAGGGATGTTTGCCAATTCCAGTGATGTCTTCAAGCCTATAGATTTTATTCTTGGGCTTCTTTATCTCATTGTGGATTCTGCATTGTGCCTTGGGAGTCACCCAGGAAACACAGAATGTCATCTTAGATGGGCGCCCACTTTTAGTAAGAGTAGGCACAGTACTAAACTGTCTCCATTTATAGACAATTTGTCTAACTGTTGACTGATGGATGCCCAAACACTTTGCGATTGCTTTGTATCCCTTTCCAGCCTTATGCAGATCAACTACTCTTGATTGTATGCCTTTAGAGAGCTCCTTTTTGTGAAACATGGTTCACATCAGTTAATGCATCTTATGAACAGCAATCTTAAAATGTTTGAATGTTTTTGATTAATCAAAGTAGTTCTAGACCACACCTCCAAACTCACTTCATTAATTGAACTCCAGGTGTGCAAGCAACTGACTCCAATTAGCTTTCGTTGAAGTAATTAGTCTATAGGTTCACTTACTTTTTCCTCCAGCATTGTGAATGTTTAATGGGTGTGTTCGATAAAAACACAATACATTATGTTTGTCTATTGTTGTGACTTAGATGAGGATCAGATCACATTTTATGGCAAATTATTGCAGAAAAGCAGTTAATTCCAAGGGGTTCACATACTTTTTCTTGCCACTGTAAGATGGAAGGGACAACAGTGGCAATCCAGAACTACAAGGAATGCAATAAGAGCTTTAAATATGCAATCCGTGCAGCTAAAATAGAGTATGATAAAAAATATTGCATCAGTCAGTAAGAGTAACCCCAAAACGTTTTTCCAGTATATAAAGAAGTAAAAAAAGGTAAAAACAGAAAAGGTAGGTCAGATAAAAGATGGGAGGATGTTCACCAACAACAGGGAGAAGACAAAGGTAGTAAATGCTTTATTCCCCTCAGTAAATACTCATAAAAAAGATGGGTTTAATGAACATGGCAAGAATGTGAGTAGTGTTGTGCGTAAAGAACTACAGTGGTTGATGAAAGGGGATTCTTTTCTGTTAGAGTGGTAAAATTGTGGACCTCCCTTCCACAAGCACTTGTATCAGCTGAGAGTATTGACTCATTCAAGAACCTTTTAGATACTTTCGTCAGAGAACACAACAGGTACTCATAGTAACTCGCACACATACACACATATACACGCTCACATAGGTTGAACTCAATGGACCTATGTCTTTATCCAACCTCAAATACTATGTAACTTAAGCCAAATAGGCTGTTCACTTTGCAAGGTAACTTACCCTTAGCTTGGAGAATATGCTAAAAAGTCACATTGCAAAGAATACCCAATAATGTGCAAGGAAAATAAAAAAAATATTTTTGCTTGTACATGATTGGAGAATGGAAGTCACCAGAGCTTCACAACATTTACTGAGCTAAGGTTATATTCCCTTGCAAAATGCAAATCTCCTTACAAAGTGAACAGTCTATTTGCTTTTAGTAAATCAAACCAAATGTGTTTGAAGTAATTTACTTTAAAATGTCTAGTAATAAAAGTAAAATTATTGTAATGTGAAGCATGATCTTGTATAACTGAGCTGTGTCAGCTGTGTGCTAGCATGCCTTTTAAATTATAGGTGTGTACCACTCGGTAACATTGAAAGACTTGGCTTAAAGTACTATTAAACTCTCAAACTTTTTTTCAACAATGAATCCAGATTAAACAAATATATATTGCCGAGCAAAGTATATCTGTATATTTTTGACCAAGCACTTGCAGTCATCATGTTTCTGAGCTGGTTCCAAGTCTCTCAGCTTCCTTTCCTGTCCAGTACAAGATTGCAAGAGACAGCACAATTTTCATCAAATGTTTATCTACTAGCTTGTATGCTTGTAGAAGTTTGGAGGGAGGGAGGAGAGGGGGCCAGGGGGAAAGGGAGTAGCTTGCTTGATTTTCTTTGTATGTGAGTTTGTAGAGACACAGACAGCTTACTTGCATACACAAGGGTGACTCTATAGCACTCTGCTTGAGAAAGGAACCACCCTAAAACCGGATGTCGGGGCTAGTGCTCAATAGACCAGCTGATTCTTAGGAAACTAAAACTTTTCAGCATCATCCATTGTAAGCGATTTAATCAGCATTTGAAATAGCTTAAAATGTCACTAAACTCAGGAACTGGGCAGTAGTCCAGGGTAGAGAACTCTGTAGAACGGTTGGTTCTAAATATTTTTACAAAATCAGGTGTCACATCCAAACCTACCTCAAAAAAGTTATTTTGTTAAGTTATAATTAACCAGATTATGGTGCAGCTGATGCTCTTTTAAATCCAAGCAAAATTGCAAAAGTAAAACATGTTTTACACCTTCTAAATATGTGATGCCAGAATACAGTGTCACTGTTGCTGTTCGTGAGAATTTGTATTATTCTGTTAGACCACATACAGCTTAAAGGCACCTCCCAAGCAATTGAAAGGATAGGTGTTTTTCCCAAGTCGCGTAACATTTTATAAAAACGCATTTTTCCTTGGGTATATGTGTATATATAGCCAATTTTTTTTAGTTTTAGCTTTGGATAAAGTAGGTAAGGGTTAAAGAAATATTAAAATTCAAATGTTTTAAAACTATTTCAAATGCTGATCACTTACAATGGATGCTGCTCCTCAATGTTTTAAAGTTTTAGTTTCCCACAAACAAAAAAGTTATACTAAGTTTTAATTTCCCCTGAGCACTGGCCCTGATATCCTGCTTTAGGGTGGCTCCTTTCTCTTGCAGGGTCTTATGAAGCTAACCTTGTGTATGTTAGTGAGCTGTGTATGTCTCCACAAACACAGGCACAGCAAGGCAAGCTACTCCCCTGCTGCACGTTCCTCCGTCCTCCCTCTTCCCTTCTTCAAGCTAGTTGATGGACAGCTGCTGGACACTGTGCAGTCCCTCATGATCATATATTTGACAGGAAATTCAGAGAACCGGAGCTAAGAGAGTTGAAGCCAGCTGTTCAAAAACATGATGACTGTAAATGTTTTAGCAAAAATTCAAAGAAATACTTTCCTAGGCAATTTAAATGTTTCATCTGGATTGATTACTAAAAAAGTTTTAAACTTTAATATATGTCTGTGCCCCCACTGAGAAGATTTCTATTTTTCCTTGTGACCATTATCATAAGATATAAAGTAATTTGAAATCCCAAATTTTACACATGTCCTGTTTTGGTGGTGATTATCGAAGAAATAATTTTCTGCCACTTCTCTTCATTTAACCTCCTTTGGTTTCTCCAGATGATAGAAGTCTTCCCAGGGGACACAGGCAAAAAAACGAAAGCAAAAAAAAAACCCAAAAGAAAACTGTAAGGAGTTTAAACCCTTCCCTATTTTATCTATTTTAAATTCTTTATTTAGCATTCAGGAACAGAAACAGAAGCCAATGTACACAATCAAAGTATAAGTGACATAACAAAAAACATTGCACAATCACCCACCCCACATCTGACTGAAATACAATAAGTAAATAATCCCAACCACTTCTGAGTACTGTGTACATTTATACCTAAGCTCTCTCTGTCCCCGATAATTTTTAGTTTTATTTAGTACTTAAAGGAGAATTATGGGGTGAGTGAAAAACACTCATCCCCATGATTCAAGCGGGCCTGTGACAAAGAAGCTGTCACATGTCAGCTCTATTGATCAGGCCATCAGCGAACACACACCTCCGATCACTGACTTCCGGATCCTCTACCTGCAGAGTGGTGACTGAGAAGTTTCCCCCTTCCCCTCTTAGTTTCTTAAGGGCTGACTGGAGGAACGGATGGAGTGGGCGCATCTTGCTCTGCCTCTACAGAGGTAGATCCAGCTGTCAATTAGCCAGCAAGCTGGATCTTGACAGTATTGTCGGGATCCATCCTGGCTGTGGAGCGGCCCTGCACTCTCAGCATATAGCGGACAATAGCCCGCTATATGCTGTGTTTTGGGTCACCCGAGGACACAGTATATGTCCTCATGTGAACCTAAAGAGAACAATGGGCAAAATGTTTGCCCCATAGTTCTTCTTTAAGAAAGGCAAGAACAATAACAGAGAAAAAAACTTTTACTTATCAATCAAACTAAGCAAGGAAAAGAGAAACTATAACAGAAAAGATATAGAAGAACAGGAGAGAAGTGACAGACCTGGAAACAATAAGAAGAAGGCACGAAAAAGGGGGAAAAGAAAAAAAATTATGGTAGGGGGCGGACAAAATGGTAACAAAAGCTCAACTAATAAAACCAGGATCCCGGGCTCACAAACCACCCCAACACCCAGAGCACATCATAGGGAGCAAGCCTGAACATGTTCAGGAGATTCAGTAAGCTCAAACCATGGGTACCAGGTAGCTGTAAATGTATTGCAACGATCATATAGGGAAAACGTAAAGTCTTCCATCAGGCGAATCTTCTCCACCCTACTTAGCCACTTTGCTTACAAGCAATGGCGGTGATTACTGTTTCCACTGTGCTGGAATATAAAGCCCAAGCAGCATTGACCAGATGGATAAAAAAATAATTCTTGTATGTCTTAATCGAGTGGGAAGTCATTTGGAGGAGGCAAGCTGCAAGGTCCAGAGAGAGACTGACATCCTTTATCTTATGGATGAGGTTGGTCACCTGCAGCCAAAGGGTCGTATGTGGGGGATATTCCCAAAAATATATGAAGAAGGGTACCTTAGTATTCAGCACAAAACCGACAGATGTGAGACATTGAAGGGAACATTTTCTCCAGGAGAGTTGAAACCCTCTACCATCTGGTAAGTATTTTATATCCTGCTTCTTGAAGTTCAGTGCAGATTGAGGACTTATGTGCAAAGAAGTATATACGGTCAGATTAACCATAGTGTTTTAAAACTGACAAATATATCTGACATTCCAGAATCAGGAAACAGTAGAGTGCGTGGTTTGTTTAGAATGTGTATAAACAGATAAAATGCTTAGAGTCAAGCTGGAAAACAAATAGGACAGTGTTCTGCATGGCATTGACAAGTATCATTTTGCAAATAATAATGTTTTATTTTCACTGAACCTCTCTGGAAAATAAAAACAACTTCTTTCAGAAAAAGCCAATAAAGTTCAGTGAGCATAAGTCATGTGGAACATATTAATCACCCATGTCATTGGTAAATGATAGGTCATCTTCTCCTAATAATTAATTTTAAAATGTCATTTACATAAAAATTATACAAGCATGGTAATAGTCACTGAACAGGTTATCCAAGTTCTGCCCTCACCTTCACCTTACCAGATACATTTGTCAATATATTGCACATCTTTTTACGCATATTTTTTTGAAATAAAGGTTGTATAAAGGCAATAAAAATTGCAGGCTAGCAGAAAAGATATTACAGCGTTATGTTCAAATGCAAAAACAAAATTACTTGCATTTATTAGTATTTCATTGGATTTGTTTGGACCTTCTATCCAATTACTTTTTCAGGATTGGGGGATATGTATGAGGACCATCCAGGCTAGAACCCCTATAATGAGGTATTGATTTTGGTGCATGATCATGGACCTTGGTTTGCTCCACAAGTGACAAGTGACAAGCAATAAAAGAAAAGTAAAAGATTGTCAGGAAAGTAAAAGATTGTCAGGAAAGAGTCACATAGTGCACCAAGTAATATTTATATTTGCTGCCAGTTAGATGACAGGTAAGGATGAGTGAATGTGCCTAAAAGTCCAAAAGTTGCAAAACTAAATTCAAACCCTATTGAAGTCTACGAGTCATGAATCTTTAATTATCAAATATGGCAATTTTCTAAGGCTAATTTTTTATGTAAAAAAAAAAAAATATTCTACAGCGGGGAGAGGGTCCTCCTTTTAATGTGATGTTATGGGTGGCATGGGAAAAACACAAATCCTTTCAATTACATGTTTGGGAGATGTCTTACAGCTGTATGCTGTGTTACGGTATATTATGATTTTCATGGTTTGCATGAGGGATACTGTATTCTGACATATTTTGCATGTGGAATAAATGTTTTTACTTTTACATTATTGCATGGCTTAAATACTAACTCCTAATTTTCTAACTAGCAGTAACAGGTCTGAAATAATGGAAATAGCAGCCACAACAGATCTAACAGCTATCATAAATTGTACTCTTAAAAAATAAAGCAAAAGCCCTCAACTTTTAACAATTTGGCCAGAAGCATAGCAGTTTGGTAGTGTAGTTGTGATTCTCTATTTTTTCATCATACATCACTGCATTGTCTTAAAAGTTTAATAAAATGTAAAACCAGAGTGCATAAAAACACCTCAAAACCCCACATTCTCTGAACTCCCACCCATACTTGTATCCATAATTATTTTCAAAATATAGACTTCAGGTATTTGGTAAAAAAATGGTCTGCATCAGGTCAGTACAAAAGCATTTGAATAGGTGGTAAATATAACGAGCTCTCCAGTGTAGGCCTTTTTATACTGTAACTGCTGCGGACATCACTCTTGTGGTCTGCAGCCTCTGCTTGTGGCATATCAGCCATGGTAGAAGTACCAGCCATTCGGGTACCGCATGCATGTTGAAATACATAACTATGCATCAAAGATTTTAGTGGCTGCAGCACCTCAATTAAAAAAGTTGTCAGCAAAAAGCACACACTCCTCCTAAAGGGTGCACAGCAGTCACTCTCTTTTAGAGTGCTGATAATGCAACTTTCCCCCTCCTCCTTGACAAGGGTGCAATGCAGCCACCTGACTTTTTAATGCTGCTTCTGCATCCTCTTCCTCCAGTGCAAATCTCGCCATATGCGAGATAGGGCTGCAATCCCTCAGGATTGGTATATAGACCTCTGCTCTACTAGTGCAAAAGAAGAAATCCCAAAAAGAAACCCTGTGCCCAACATTTTAATGCCAGCTTTGCCTGACACACAGTTTATGACTTTTTTTGTGGTCTGTGCTACACCTCAGTGTCAGGTACTCAGCCACTATTATTTTGGCCATAAGACTATATGCCAGCCAACATTACTTTGTACAGAAAGCCATTCCTGCCCTTTTACCAGCATGTGCAATGCTATGAGGCAGCATAAGGAGGGTTGGTGTACTGGCTGTGAAGAAAAGGAGGAGCATTGGGTTGGTGGTGAGGAGTAGTGTTAGAGTGCAGGTACTAAAGAGTAGGGTTGGGGTGCTGATAGAAAATGGCTGGTGGGGGTTCTGTTTAAAATGGGGCCTTAAAGTGAATGAGTCAGTAATAGGCATTAGGCACTGTATCAGTTTGTGGTCTTTTTGTCCAGTGGAAAAATACACTGTAATGTTGATATTTTGAAGAAAAGTTGGTTGGGGCAACATGTCAGGAACAAGTGGCAAAATCATAGCCCACTTGTGTCAGTGTGGCCAGCCTATGCCCTTTGGTTTTCCACCTGTAGCTTTACCACCAGTGCAGTTGAATAAATCAAATAGAATAAATTAACAGTATATAAAAATAATAGCAGCTATTGCAAACAGAGGGATGGAATAAGGGAGTCAGTTTCTATTGCGCCGAGGTGTGCAGTAATGTGCTTTGCCTGTTAAAGTAACACATTTGTAACCAAGACAGCCTTTTTCCCATTAAATGTTCCACTTTCACCTATGCCTACAGTCCAGTGGATCAAAGCACCATCAGTAAATGCAGCACAGAGGTCAGAGTGGGATGATTTGTGCTTCCTCTTGGATGGCGGCATTCTGCCCTTCGATTTGGAAGAATAGACCCATTGTCCACTTAGATC
>NW_017306908.1:346547-347642 GCF_000935625.1 Nanorana parkeri | reverse complement strand
GAAGAATAGGCCCATTGTCCCCTTAGATCGGGGGGGGGGGGTGAAATGCCCCCCTTGAAGCTGCCCTAAATTTCTTCCATCTCACTGGCAGCACCCTAACCTTTTCTTACTACTACTGTGCCCCCTGCTGCCTTTGCCTCTCAGGGATGGAGGCAGCAGGCAAAGTATCTTGCTTGACCTGAGACAGACTGAATGTTTTCCTCTTCCCCATTCTGCTGTGCTCCAGTGCCTATTTCCCCTGGCAGTGTATGCTCCATCAGAAACACTAGCGGCACCATGAGCCCATCGCGGCTCACCATTTGTGGCAACTCCAGACCTGGTACAGTCTGATGTGGGGTCAGCCACCTGTCAGTCTGCCGGTCCCTGGAGTGCCTCCAAAGTCTATGGTCCAGTGTGGCTGCTGTCCTATAGGCATATCATCTTAAAAACAGAGTGGCAGCATTTTGCCTGGAACATTGCATAGGCTCTGTGGAGCTTGTAGGGTACTGGTGGTTCTGACCACCTAAGTCAGCTGAATGAAAGGGGACAGAGGTGACCAACATTAGCATTGTTCCCCACCCTGCAATCCTTCCTAGCTGCCATCTAATTTGCTTGGTGTGCTGTGAAGGTGGTATACTGTTCCTGTCTATGATTGCTGACCACATGACCAAATGTCTGTGGTCATGTGGACTCTGGATGTGCTGATGTGGAGTTGTGGTTTTGAAGAGTTTTACTGCACTTTCTTTTGACATTGCATTCAACTTTTAAGAAGAAAATCAAGTGTGCTACTGAGATAAAAAAGAATCACACCAACTATGCTATCAAACTGTTGTGCCACTGGCAAAATGTGTACAAAGCTGAAGGCTTAAGATTTTTTTTTTTTTTTGAAGAGTACAGTTTCTTATAGATTTCTGTTCTGTTGTGGCTTCCTGCTAATTTCACTGGTCAATTCATGCCTATTAAGGCTCTTTAAAGAAATATTTGAGTAGGGCTCTGTTTGCAATATGTCAGAATTGATCCATGCTCTGGGTGGGAATATACATACTGTGTGTATATATATATATATATATAGATATATAGATATATCTATATCTATATATATATATATATATACAG
>NW_017306908.1:312996-346298 GCF_000935625.1 Nanorana parkeri | reverse complement strand
TATATAGATATTGTTCGTGAATGCTTTTAAGTGTTTGATTGTGTTCTAAAAACAAAAAATTTTTTATGCTATCACAGTTTTCCTTTTATTAAAGATTTTGTTAATATAGATATGCCTTTTCAGCTATAATTAGCAGTATCATTCGCAATAGTCACATAAGGTGGGTTTTATTTGTTCAATTTTTTTTAATATTGAATTTCTGAAAGGTAGTTTTATGGGGGCCAGTGACTCCTAGTAACCAGAGGAGGAGAAGTATCAAGGGAGAATCTGTAGCTGGCTTGACTCCTTATCTGCATAGTAGTTCCAGATCAAGAACATTCAGAAGGTTATTCACACAGCTGCCAAAGGCAGCTGAGTGAATAACCCAGCCAAAGTGAAGACTGTTTGGCTATTCACTTCTTTCTTGTACAGCTGATTTCAGCCATACATCGGCTGCCTTTGGATGAACTTCGGTCAGCCGAACATGCAAAGCCGAAGTGCAGAAGGACTTTGAGTCAGCCGATCCAACATCTGGATCGGCTGAGCCGAAGCTCCGGCAGCTCACTCACTGCCGTTTGCCCCTATTCTCATAGGAGCCGAATGGCAGTGAGTGAATTGCCGGGTGGCATTCGGCTGGGCTATTGTGCTCGGTACCTCCGTGGTACCGAGCAGTATAGAAAATAAGTGCAAAGAATGTAAAAAAAAATATTTGCCAAATGATTTAAAAAATGATAAAAAACAGGAAGAGTTAAAAAAAAATAATTTTTTTCAATAAAAGAAAAAGTTGTTCGATATTGAGTATGTACAAGTGCCCTCTTTGCCCTGCGCTAAAGACGGCCCTGGTATGAGTATTGATATTTTTTCGGTACTCGCCGACACCGAGTACTGGTGCATTGTGCCACAATTATCAGGAAGTTGGATGGTGGATCATGACCCATTGCCTGGCTTCCTGATTGCCTTTGAAGCAGGTGTTCTAACGAAAGAACCCTGGCTTCAGAGGCTGCCTGGCTTGCTGACCAATCAGGAAGCCGGGGGGCAAGTCATGAGGTGCACTCCGGCTTCCTGATTATTCAGGAAAACAGGCTGCCTAGAATCCTAGCCAGTCGGGAAGCTGGGCAGCACACCATGACCCACCTCCCGGGTTCCTAATTGGCTAGGAAGCCAGCTTCACTTGTTCCTAGCCAGCGTGGCTTCCTGACCAATCAGGAAGCTGAGACACGAGTCATGACGGGCTGCCCAGATTCCTAATTGGTTAGAAATCCAGGCTGCCTAGCAACAAGTGAATCCGGCTTCCTAGACAGTCAGGAAGCTGGGTGGCACACCGTGACTCACCTCCCAGGTTCCTGGTTGGCTAGGAAGCTGGCTTCAATTGTTCCTAGGCAGCCTGGCTTCCTGACCAATCAGGAAACTGGGAGGTGGGTCATTATGTGCCGCCCAGCTTCCTGATTGGTTAGGAAGTCAGGCTGCTTATTAACACATGAAGCTGGCTTCCTAGCCAATCAGGAAGCTGGGAGGTCGATCATAACCAGAAAGTTCTGATATCGGAGGTAAGTATCGGAACATTTGGGCGAGCCCAAATACTAGGTATCGGCAAGGATACTAGTATCGGTATTGGTGCATCCCTAATGAAATGTGCAACAAAAATCGTAAAGCTATGTTGTGAAATACAAAACAATACCGAAATATGAAATCATAGGCATATAAAAGCCTTCAAAGTTCAAGGACACTGTAAGGAATCAAAAACTGGAAATGATTTCTGTTTGACCTCATTATTAACATTGAAAAATAACATATTTGTTTCTGTGGTATACCCCTGTAAACAGGCTATGATGGGTACACGTCACAGGCTATGATGGGTATTATGTTGTTGAATGTATGGTACTGAAAATGTTGTATGTGAGTCAGAGGCATAGATTTATGTAATGCAATTGCAACTGGCCCTTTGAAGCAGAACAGCATAGAAACTTAAGGATACCCTAGAGAAGATAAAGAAAATATAGAATATTTTCACTGGCAAAATGTGATGCATGACAAGTTTTATATTATAGGAATCATTTAATCTTTAGTTGCAACACTAAATCATTAAATGGTTTGAATACATGTTAAATGTACTGAAAAAAAGCACATCAGCCCATTTTGTATCATAAAGCTGCATAACTCAAATGTTCTTTAGGAGTAATCTTACGGTATTATTAACTGCCATATGCCAATTAATTATATATTTTTGTCAAACATACATTAGGTTTGGGCTGAGTACAATACTGATGGCTCAGGGGCCAATGCTGAAAGCAGATGTACCATTCCTTTAAGAAAATGAATCATAGTTATTTCTCTTAAGTACCTTTGTCTCCTGCTGCTGGATAGGACAGACTGTAAGGAGAGCTGAGATTGGCCGCAGAGCAGCTTTGGCAACAGCTTGCTTATGGAGTTGCAAAGATGTTTGGAAATGCAGTTCAGGCACAGATGAAGTGCTAGCAAGCAAAGAAGAAAGGAACCAGAGTTCAAAACCTTCTCCTTTGGGAACCTTGCACTTTCCTACCAGTTCACTAAAGATTTGTTTAAGAGCACTCAACGCTGGCTGGACTGTAGTTAGCTCCAGTGGCGGACCTAATAACCAAAGGGCCCTGGGGCAAGATTTTTTCTTGGGCCCCCCCCCCAAGGTGGGGGGGGGCAGGGGGGGAACCCCCTGCCCCCCCCCCAGCAGTCTCTAATGTTGCAGTAGCGTGCTGGACTTACCTGAGACCCTGCAGAGCACACCATAGATCCTGCATAGCCCATCCGAGACTCTCTATGGTGGGCTCTGCAGGGTCCCAGGTGGTCTGCTCTGGTCATCGGGATCCCTTTCCCTGTACCTCCTCCCAACTCTTCTTACCTGCTGCTGCTGGGGCCCGGCCTCCTCCACCCCCTCCCCTGTCACCTCTGCCATGCCGCCCCGGTACAGTTGATAGCCATGTAAGAGGCCCCCACATGGGTACCGGCTAGGGATGTCCCGATACCCGATGTCCCGATACCCGAGTACTGTGCCGGTTTTTTACACTGAACTGCAGTGAACTCTGACAGTCACAGCTGTATGTCCCGGCGGCTGCTGTGCGGGGATGGGACAGGTGGCTTTGCAAAATGCCTGTCACTGCAAGGAGTGTTTAACTGCCCTGGCATTCCGCCTGTTGGGGGGGGGACAGAGTGGAAGAAGAGGGCCCCCCCTCCCCGAGATCGTGCCGCTCCTTCCCCACCGTTCTGCCACCTGCAGCATGTACGGGCGGCGGGGCTGGAGAAGCTGTCACTTTTTTTTTAACTTACCACATCGCGCCGAGCGTCGCGTCACTGCTGCTCCGGTGGGCGGCGCTCCAGGCAGTCACCGGCCACCTAAATTAGGACCCCCCCTGGAGCGCCGCCAACCGAAGCAGCATTGACACGACGCTCCTCTCCAGCTCAGTGCCGACGACGTCCTCACTTGTGAGCAAAATCGTGAGGCACCGCGATCCAGGCAACAGTGAGTGAGACGGGGCCTGGGCTTAGTTTTTTGTGTGATCTACTGCTGCAGTGCATTCTATATGTACTGTACATATACATATACAGTACATATAGAATGCACTGCAGCAATAGATTTACAATTCTGCACTGCTAACATGAATGGGTTAATTGATCCATAGTACAACTACATGTTACGTACTATTATGTACTATGGATCATGATTTAGCCTATTCATGTTAGCTAGGGATAATTGTAACTCTATTACTGCAGTGTACGGGACATGTGTACTGTATATGTACTATGGATTATGATTTAACCCATTCATGCTAGCAGGGCAGAATTGAGAGTGCCTCCCACAAGCTGAGCACCGAGACGCGATGCAGCGATCCGAGACTACGAGAGGCACCGTGTGAGGCAACAGGGATCGGAGTGAAACTGTGAGTGAGGGAAGCTGGGACGGGGCTGGCTGTAAATCTATTGCTATAGTGTACTGGACGTGTGTACAGCACACACCTCCACTACACACACCTCCACTACACACCAGCAATAGAGTTACAATTCTGCCCTGCTAACATGAATAGGTTAAATCATGATCCATAGTACATAACATGTAGTTGTACTATGGATCATTTAAAGTCACCTGTCCCTTTTGTTAAAAGTATCGGTAATTGGTATCGGCAAGTGCATGCAGGGAAGTACTTGTACTTGGTCCTGAAAAAGTGGTATCGGGACATCTCTAGTACCGGCCATACCCCGCTGATGGCGGTGTTCTATGAAAGGTTGTGACTGTGTTAGAATGTGTGACCGGTGACGTGGTCACACGTTTTAACGTAATCCCGCCCAGTTTTTCGGTGGTAGAATGTGTGACCGCCAATAGGTGAAGCATTCCAGCGCTTTTCCAGCTGTTCCAGGGCATATCGGCATCGCAAATCGCATGTGCAGGAGAACCGATCTGCCCTAAAACAGCTGATCGGTCCTGAAATGTCACTTCTCTCTGACTGCGATCTCACATTCCACCGCACTCACAAAGTCAGATAGAAGTGACATTTCATGACCAATCAGCTGTTTCAGGGCAGATTGGTTCTCCTGCACATGCGATTTGCGCTGCTGATCTGCCCTGGAACAGCGGAGAAAGCGTTGGAATTCTTCACCTATTCCACCGCTGAAAAACTGGGTGAAATTATGTTAAAATGTGTGACCACGTCACTCGTCACACATTCTAATGTAGTCTCAAACTTTGATAGATCACATGACTACCTGTAACCATTTAATCAGAGAAATAGATCATAACAGGGAACATTACAGTGTAATATTCCCCATTATAATCCACTTGTCTGATTACATGAAATACATGAAATAGCAGTACACAACTGCTACCCCCACCCCCCCCTCCCCGGCGCTTGGACTTACCCAGCCAGAGGACCGCAGCCAGGGAGTTTCGATCTGAGCTTTTCAGGGGGCGGGGCTTGTGACACACACATGCCTCCTGTGACTCACCTCCCCTCCCGCTGCCTGTTACTATGGACGCGGCCGGGAGGGGAGGTGAGTCACAGGACCCGCCCCCTCACTGAGAAGCCCGTCGGCAGTTCGGGGCCCCGGTGTTCGAACACCGGGATCGTGCACTGCCAACAAAATCAGGACTGGACCCCACTGAGGCTGTGGGGGAGCCCAGGACCGGACCCCACTGGGCCCCCCCACAGCCCCGGTGCCCCGGCACCGGCTGCACCGGCGGTAGTTCTGCCACTGGTTAGCTCTACTAGCCAGTAGTATAGGAAGGAGTGTTGGTTGCTATTTGTAGGGGTAATTTGCCTTTCTGCCTCATAGATATCTTACTTTATATAGTCAGTTACAATATGTTGCTCAGTTATGATTATTTACGGCTATTGAGCTTGTGCTGCTGATTCATTCACTGCTATTATTATAAAGTATATTTTCTGTACCATATTGTTATTTGTTCTTTTCATTTGAAACATAGAGCTTTTGCCTTATATTAAAACCTTTTACATCCCGCAACATGTAGTGTTGTGGGTCCAGTCTGGGTGGTTCATCACGGGTGTGGGACGGAAGAACCTGAATATAACAGCGACTTCATCTGGGTGAGCGTTACACAAGAATATGATGAATAATTTTTACTTCTTGTGCTAAAGTTAGCTTTCAAATGAGTACACCCCCTGTGAGGAACCACTAACTAATATATTGAGATCCATTTACCAAAGTAGTGAAAGACTGTTCAAGCAAAGTGAATATTAACCTCCCTGGCGGTATGATTATTCAGGATTTTAGCATCCCAATGGGGTACATTGTTTTTCATGGAAATTTGTTGTTTTATATTGTAGGCCTGTAATTCTTAGTAAATTTTAGTAATAACGCGTTTTACTGGACCATTTTTAAAATTATATTATAATTTTTTTATAATTATTTATTATATTATAATTTCTTATAATTGTGAAAAAGTGTCAGGCATGGCATTGGACAAAGCTCTGGGGACAAAATTGAAATGAAATAGTTTGATACATAAGTGTAATCATAGCAGATTACATTGTATTGTGTGTATTCTGTGTACATTGCAACTTTTCACTTTTGAATTTCCCACCGGCTTCGAGGCCCGAAAACGAACACCGCGGGCTCGCAGGGACAAGGTAAGTGACACTTTTCTGTGCATTCCTGAGTCTGGCTCGGGGTTACCGCTGCTGGTACTGAAAGTTAACCCCGAGCCAGACTCGGGAATACCGCCAGGGAGGTTAAAGAAGTATAGCCAAACAATTTGCACATTTACCAATGTACTCCTGTGACCCAAAGTCAACAGAGAACGGGCTAATGCCCATTATCTGCTTACAGTGCAAAGCCACACCATAGCCAGGAAAGATCTCTACAAGTACCTCAGATGCCTAGCTGACAGCTGGCTCCCGCTCCCTTGTCTTACCCTCCAGGGAGCACTGGAGGAACAGAGAGGGAGGTGGGAATCCCTGTAAGGATTCAGTCACTTTAAGCAGTCACTTCTATTTGCTGAGAGAAGAGACTTTGAGCTGATTGATCACGAGTTATATGATAGCTCAGGTCTCTGTTTAGATCCGACATGGGGCAGCCACAGTGTCCCACACCGTCTTTAACCACTTGCCGTCCGCCCGTTGTAAAAAAAACAAACGGACGGCACTGCAGCATTGGCGGGTTGCCGTCACTTGTTTACGCACCTATAAACGTAAATACGCGCCCGGTGCCCCAGCGCGCAAAAACGAATGTCGCAGTGAGAGCAATCATTTTAGGGCCATCAATCACTGATAACACTAAACTGATGAGCGGTAAAAGCTTTTAAAGCGTCGCCTATGGCCAATTTTGGGTATTATCGTTTTTGAGGTTTCGCACACGCACACAATTTTAAGGCTTGACATGTTTGGTGTCTTTTTACCCGACGTGACCCCGTCTTTTATATTTTACCAAAAAATTGGGTAATAATAAATGTTTTATCATTTAATATAGGGGAAACTGTTTTTTTAAAAACAAATTTGGTAAATTTTCCTTAATATAGTAAAAAATAAAAACCACAGTGGTGAATAAATACCACCAAAAGAAAGCTCTATCTGTCCCCAAAAAAGGGTATAAAATTCATTTCAGTACAGCGTTGCATGACGGAATAAATGTCAGCCAAAGTACCGCAGCGCTGAATACAGAAAAATGGCCTGGATGGGAAGGGGGTTTAACACCGCGGATGTCAACTGGTTAAGCTGCATGAAGAGTATTTTTTTTACACTCCCTACACTTCTACTTTAAGCTATGTTCATTTTAATCATCTAATCATATGCAAGCAAAAATAATGTTTTTTTTATGTTTCCCTTGCTCAAGAGCTCAAGAGGTTTTCAAAGTAAATCTTCACCCTATGTACTAAGCTAAGAAAATATTCTTTATGAAAAGTTAGAATTTTCAAAATTGAACATTCATTTTACAAAGTGAACAGTCTCTATTTATTTAATAAATCAACCCCACTAGGTCAACCATCATGATCAGCTGAATGGCAGATGTTCTCACCAGCATGCAGGTTTCTCCTCTCTGGCTATTAACTTGGTTTATGGGTGGCAACATACTAGTGGACGAAACATGATGTCACTGGAACTCCCAAAAAAGGGTATAAAATTCATTTCAGTACAGCGCTGCATGACGGAATAAATGTCAGTCAAAGTACCGCAGCGCTGAATACTGAAAAATGTCCTGGATGGGAAAGGGGTTTAACACCGCGGATGTCAACTGGTTAAAAAACGCTCCACTACTATGGAACTTGATCAATAAGACTGCCTTAATTTTTTGTCTGAGTCTGCTATTTCTTCTATTGTCCTTTTTGATTTCTTGGTTTTATTGACTTATGACTCATACTATTTTATTCTATTGTCAATACAGATCTGGTGTTTTTCTACTTAGTGTTGTGTTATGGTTTTAATCTTTGGCTTTTCTTTTGGGTGGTGTTTTCAATTTATATGTTATATTTGTGATGCTGTGTGCAAGCATCTCTGCATACTTTAGAACTATATGTTATGTGTGTGATTCTGTGTACAAGCATCTCTACAATAACAGTTAACCATTATTCTCTGTTGCCAAGTGCATTGTTTGGAGCCAGTCTGAGAGCTGGCCAGTGTGGCCACATGTACTCTAATTCTAGCAAACTCTGGGCAATACTGAAAACTGTTTGGAATCCGCACTTTAACATAGTCCAGCATTACTACGGTTTGATCCACCATCAGCTTGTCACGGTGTTTGTAAAGCCCACCTGAACCCCTGATACTCATTTTGCCATAGTGTTGGGTTGTGTTGGATGCTAAGGGAGTGGAAACATCACTCTCTTGGCCATGTGGCTGTGCTTAAGCCCAGCCATTGGCAGCTAGACCCATACATTCTCAGAAGAGAGGAGTTCACATCCCCCCCCCCCCTCCCCACCAGCTGCCCACCACTTTTCCATGTATGACCTACCACCAGGCCAGGGCTGTTCGAGTGTGCGCTTTTCTCTTATTGTATAAGCCTATGAAGCATTACCTACCATTTCCAGTGGTGACCTGCTCTCTAAATGGACCCAACAATACTCAAAACACTAATAGCTAGATTTGGGCTTTATTAAAGTAGCCATAAGATCTGTGAAAAAGTGCTGGTTAAGCAGGTTTTACAATAGTAGAGGATTTTTTTCAATAACAGCATAATAATTAAATATTACAATGAACTAGAGAGGGATAATGTTAATTCTTTCTAGTGCCCATAAGAGGATTTGACTCAAATGCAATGCGTGAGTGGGGAACAATGCTGCAAAGCAAATATGAACAACAATCAATGCAAACAAAAATCTCGAAAATGAAGCAAAGAGGGAGGTACCTGACTAGGGTGGTGTCTAACTAACACTTGCAAAAGCCTGTCTAACCACTGGCCAGTAGGTAAATCTGCCAAAGAGTTTGCCAGCAATGGGTCCCTTTTAAAACAGTAGTGGCCAACCTCCAAGTAAAGGTATTTGTGATCCACCCAGGTAGTATGTCCTCCAAAGCAGCTCTGATAGGATAGTTCCCTTTATGAAAGGTTTGCTACAGGTAATAGTGTTCCAAACAGGTATAGGCAAAGTTTAACAACCACAAATAAAATGTGGCCATTTAAATCCCTCTTAATACAGTCTGTCCTCCAGGGCAACGGTTGGCTAATGAAGCATCATGGACTTTTGTGGGGTCAGGCAACATTGTCCCAGGGTGGATGATGTGGATGAGAGGTAGATCACTCTGTCTATGTCAGGATAATGCAGATGAGAGGTAAATCAAACTGTCCATATTGCTTTTTTCACATGTTTTTTTCCTGGCTGGCCATTCCTTCAGTTCTCTTCTACCTGGTGAGCTGTGGATCTTAGGAGAAACAGTGCTGCCACCCCACAGCAAAACTACAGAAACCTCCCCTTTCCTCTTCTAAATAAAATAGAGAGGAGGTGGATTCTATTGTCCTCAGAAAAAACTGGGAGTAATGTATCTTATAAAAGTGCAGCACAGGCAGAGAGTACAAGAATTTATCAGCCGACAAGCTTTATGGAAGGGTCAACTTTTCGAACAGATTTAGCAAAGCCCTTTTAATTATATATTTAGCAGACCAAATGAGACCAAATAAGAGAAGTTCATTGCTAGAGGTTTTGTACCCTTTAATGTTCCAGACAGGGTTAGGAGGTTTAGCACCTCTCTAAGGTTTTTATTGTCTGAATCCCCACTAAGGAGATATTCTTCCATTTCCTGTCTGAGTGACCCAGCAGGAAGTGTAAAAATCTTACCAGAGACGCAGACACCCACGATAACCTGAGAGATGTTCAACTTCTTCCTCAATTAATAACACTTGGCAGTAACCTAATTCTTTATGCTGTCCTGTCAAAATGTTTCTATTTACTTCCCGTTTTGGTGACAACCAGAAAAAAATTTAAAGGTTCTAAACATTCCTCTTTCTGTCTAATATTTAAAAAAATTATTGGGGTTCTACTTTAAGTCAAAACTGAGAATCCAATACTGTATTTTTTTGACAACAGAAAAACAAAATGCGAAAACCAGTTTTCTTTTAGTACAAAATAAATAAAAGGCTACCTTTACTATTATAAACTTCGCTTTTATTTGAAACTGCATATAAGGCATTTACAAGGTTATGCTATATATCCAATTTCTATTGTTAACATAAAGCAACCATCTTCTTTATGATGATGGTCTTTGATCACAAGTAGCACTACCTGAATTAGTGTGCAGCTATACAATGTCACTGAAAACACTCAATATCAAATAGGTGAAAACAAGAATAGACTTCTATTAAAGAAAAAAAAAACATAACCCACTTTCTTTGAATAAAAGAGCACCTTAAGGCACCTGGTGTCACAGTATATTATTCTAGTGTGTCATGTACAGTAACTGTCGAACTAATTTTTTCATCCATCTACACACACTGTCATCTATACCTAAATATAGAATAAGGCTAAAGACATAGTTCAAGGCTTCACTTAAGAATGCTCTGTCATGACTGTTGGACCCTCTAGAAACAACAATACAAGATGTCCAGAAAGCAAACACCAAAAGAGAGTCCTTTACCTCTAGGTGTGGAAACCACTACATACTCTAGTGTTTCTGCAGCAAAATAAGAACACTAACAGGGTTATTCAGGCGCATGCGCAGGCTCCCGCTAAGATGGCTGCTTAGCGTGTGAGCCTAGCGCCACGGCAGCCATGACACCCCGCTCCCGGCCTGCAGCAGCCCTACGGGTACCTATGGCGGTGTGAGAGGTTCCCTGGACTTGGTGTCCATCTGACAGCGCGGATGTCTCCGGGGTCGATCTGGAGCCAGACGCGGCGGTAGTATTCTCGGGAGGTGGCGGGTGGCTCCTCCACCCGGCTCACTGACGGCCTGTGGACGCGCCGGACGATGATGCTCGGCGCTCAATTAGAGAAGGGGGAATGGTGAGAATACCCACTACTATCAACGCTGCCAATCTAGGTAGACTTCATAGCCCTGGCCAGGGAATTAATGGAGCAGTGCCTCGCTGTGGGAGCCTTTCTCTCTGTCATTTTGAATCTCCTCACATACTCTTATACATACTAAAACTGCAGCATATATGAAGCACTGTCAGATGTTATGAACCCAATTTCTCCCAGTGGATTAAGGATGCAGATGAAGTATATATGAACTAATGGCATCTATTTTTGAATCCATTATTCTACAGTTGAACTGCAAGTATTAACTTATTAACTTAAACTACTATTACTATAGGAAAACAGTTACAGAAGCTTCGGCCTGATTAAAGACTTTATGCTGGTATTGAATTAATAGCACCTATTGGTGGACTAATTGCTGGGTGACCTGTAAATGTCATAGATCTCTGCTTCTTGCTAGGTCACAGTGTAGACCCTGTGGCTGACTTAGGGACCACTGGTTTAAGCATTTTTGTGGGACCTATCTCTCTCCTCTGTAGTGGGGGATTAATAAATATATCTACAACACCTAATATACCTCGAAGGCCGGGGGGAGACCCAAAAGGTCAAGAAAACAGACACAGAATCAACGGCCTGTGATTCAGAAATCTAAGATGGCTGCAGTATCGTCTCCCTCTATACAGCAGAGGCAGTCGCAAGTCAGGCACAGTGATGTGGAGGACTCCTATGACTCCATGCATCGGACCACAGTGAGTACAGATTCCCCTGATCAAAAATCACCTGCTTCTACTGTGTCTCTGATTGAACATACAATAGAGGAGATACTGTCCAAACAGAGGGCTTTCCTAGTGGATTATAAATCTTCCTGTGCACTGAAAGGTGACCAAGCTTTAATGGACATGGCCGATGACCATCCCCTGATTACCAAACTGTCTGATATGTTAGACAAGGGGTTAGCACGTACCGCAAAACAAATTACAACAGACATTAAAGCGGATTTACAGGAGCTGGGCATTCGGATGGGGGTAGATTTATACTCACTAAATAGTGATATGATTTTGGAATAAATAATATTTTCTCCTGGTGACCCTAGGGGTAATTTACAGTTTATAAAAGTACACAGAGCTAAAGCACCTACCTATTTAGAGGGGGACGACGATACACTAATTAAAGTAATATTCACTATGTGTTTTTTTTATTTTTATTTTTGTTAAATTAAGTAAGGTATGGATTTCACATATTGAGTTATTTCAATCAATTGTAGTAATCACGTAATAAACATAAATGGATGACAGGCTGTCTTAGTAGACTAATGTCACACATAATGGGGAATAACTTATCTTTGGGTTTATTATGAACAACAATGTCACTGGTTCAGGTGATGTGCACTTATAAAGGGAGGAATGGGGTTTATTTGGTGGAAGGCCTGATTTAATTGCGAATTACTGGGACTTGACCTGCAGACACAGATACAAGTTGTGATATCAGCTGGTAGTTACTTAATTAAGAAGCTCTGGCTAAGATTGATGATCTTGAGAATTGATCTCGGAGAGGCAATTTTAGGACTAGAGGACGACTAGAATTCTTTTTTTTTTTTCCTTTTTACTTTTGATAAGGGATTTTAATCATGTATTACCTTGAGTGAAATCAAAATTATTTGAACTAATGGTTTTTAAAGGGAATGAGTGATTAAATGGTTATTCACAGTTAATTTATTACGTTATAGCAAAATATCTTAAAGGTGATTTAAAGTGTTTAACGATTTAGACGAATGGTTATTATTAGTCACTAGGTGATAATTATTATTGTAAATTATTTATTTAATGAGTTTATTTGGAGCACTTAATATTCAGTATGTATTAGTTAGGAATTAAAACATTGAATAGGAACTATGGGATATTATAAATATAAATTCAATTACTCAGCTATAATTTTGAATTATATGATTGAAGTGCAGTAGCACGGACTGTTTAGCTATTTTGGTTTCTTTTGATCAACTTATAGATGCAGATTTTAGAATATATGGTATTTTGGGAAAGAATAGCCGCATGGGTTTTTTTTCTTTTTTCTTAAATATCTGGGGCGGGGTTAGGCTGCCGATGGTAGTCGTTCACCTCCACTTGACTCGACCATTGGGGGTTTCCCCTGCTCGCGTCAAGTGAGCTACCCACAATGGGTAGCGTTTAAATTGTGGTTTACTGTATGTTTTTCTGTATGGTCTTGTGTCGTGTTTTTCTCTCTCCCTTTTTTGCTCTATTCCTTTTTTTCTTTTCTTTTTTCTCTTCTTCCTTTATAAGATGTGGGGCCGCAAACTGGGCATATTTTGGCATTCAATATCGTTCACCTGGTTGTGGCTACCCTCATGGCGGGATTGTTTGGCATCTCCGTTTTGGCATGCACTCTCAAGAGGACTATCTAATCGTATGCCTCCATGACGTTGACAGGTATACCCTTTATATTAGCGACACCTAACACTAGGGGCCTTAATTCTCCAATCAAGAGACGCACTGCTTTTAATTACTACCACTCCCAACATGTGGATGTGGTGTATCTGCAGGAAACACATTTTCCTAGTTGCTATCAGCCTAAGTTCCTTCATAAGCACTATCCACAGTTCTACCTAGCCAATGCAGCTGATAGAACTAGAGGAGTGGCGATTTGTTTTTCTAAAGCCGTGACTTTTCATGTTGAATTGGAGCTTAAGGACCCTGAGGGTCGATACTTACTGATAAGGGGATACATTGAGGGCCACCTGTTTACATTTATTTCCTACTATGCCCCCAATACTGCTCAATTAAATGTTTTTCGTTCAATGCTGAAAACCCTTCTCCCTCATGTAGCAGGTAACCTGATATATGGGGGATACTCTAATATTGCATTGGACTTTGGCATAGACAGATCGCATGGGGAAAAATGCAGAGCTAAGCGTTCATCCAAGTTGGGTACGGGTTTAGCCCGGTTATTACAGTCCCATTCTTTGATTGACGCTTGGAGAGAACTGAACCCCACTGCGAACGATTATACTTATTATTCCCCAGCTCATTTGAGGTATTCGAGGATTGACCATTTTTTTGTCTCCCCCTCGGCTGTGCCCTTGATTGCCTTTTCTAAAATTAAAGAAATACCTTGGTCGGATCATTCTATGGTTCTTCTATCATTGTCACATATGAGAGACCCAGATAGATCCTTTTGCTGGAGACTAAACGAGTCACTTTTGAGCGATTCGGCTCTGTGCTCCATGTTAGAAGGCCAACTTGTCTCTTATTTCCAATTCAATATCACGCCTACTGTGTCCCCCATAACGATCTGGGCGGCACACAAAGCAACTATTAGAGGCTGGCTTATAGCCTATATTTCTAAATTTTAAAAACAGGCCCTGAAGCGTATAACTGAACTAGATGTCACTCTTCAAAAGTTATCCAAGGATCATAAAAATACTCCAACACCTGCACTGCAGCGTAGCCTGGAGAATACCCGTTTAGAACTTAATCTGCTCCTGACCACACGTGCTGAAAAAAGCTTGCGTTGGACGGATAATAAATATTACTCCCATAGAGACAAAGTTGGCACCCTGCTTGCGCATAAACTATCCTTGATACCTCAAACATACTCAGCTCCTAGGATACGCTGTAAATCTGGCATCTCTTCCATGAATCCAAAGAATGTACTTCGAGAGTTTCACAACTTTCTTTCCTCTCTATATAAATGCCCACCTGTGACTCCATCCTCGGCAATAGAGTCCTTTTTCCAGGAGCTCCCCCTTCCTTCTTTGTCCGTCGAGCATCGTCAACTCATGGAAGGACCAATTTCACAAGCTGAAATAAGACTAGCCATTAAGCAGGCTAAGGGCTCTTCGGCACCGGGCCCAGATGGTTTCCCTTCTTTGTACTATAAAAAATTTGCGGATAACCTGGTTCCCACCTGGAGTCATTTTTTAATGCTCTTCATGCTGGGGCGCCTTTGGACCCGGACCTGAATCGTGCCTTTATTAGCGTCATACCTAAACCGAATAAGGATCCAGGGGAGATTTCCAACTATAGACCCATATCATTAATAAATAATGACCTTAAACTTCTGACCAAAATTCTAGCCAACCGATTGAATACTTTTTTGGCTTCATATATACACGTAGATCAATGCTGCCGTCATAATAAAAAAAAAAAATCACCATAGGAATGCATAGCTTAATTCCTATTGGCTATTTCACTTTGCAACAGCCAATAGCAAACTAGTTATTGCACCCGCCCTCTGCTGCTGTCAATCACTAGAGGGGACCTGATGGAGAACTTCAGGTCCCCTCTGCTGATTGACAGCAGCAGTGGGTGGGTGCAATAGCTAGTTTTCTATTGACTATTGCAAATTGAAATAGCCAATAGGAATCTAGCTACGCATTCCTATGGTGATTTTTTTTTTATTCTGACGGCAGCCAATGGCTTCGATGTCAGAAGAAAAAAAAAAACAGAGCAGGGAAAGGTTTACTCTTTTATCTCATAGCGGGAGGCTCCCGGAGTGTCCGGGAGAGGTGGGCTGTCTGGTGATCAGTGTCCCTGGTTACCTGGTAACCAGGGACGCTGATCTGTCTGTGCAAGTGGCCGGAGCCGGCCAGCTTCGGCTTTTACCTTGGCTCAGTCTAGCCGAAGCATATGCCTTCGGCTCTACTGAGCCGCTCAGCCGACTTCGGGAGCTGTACGGGCTATAGTGAATAGCCCATACAGTAGCCATTTGGTTCTGCTGAACCGAAGGGGTCCTGGGGCCGAAGCTAACCGAAGGATCAGCCGAAGCTACGGCTGGATCCTTCGGCAGCTTAGTGAATAGACCCCATAAGGTTCAGCTTTTGCTAATAATATGTTCAAAATGAGGTTGATTGATATTTTAAACATGTGTATGACACACATGGACAATACCAAGTAGAGGGTCATTCTACATGCTGCATAACCTGTTCCTAAAAATCTTCAATTGTCCTCTTTTTTTTTTTTACATATGAAAATAAAAAGAGTCCTCTGCTTAGTATACATTGAACTTTAGTTTAGTTGGGTACACTTTGTGGTAGATCAGTCTTTGGTGGTCGTTTTGACAGTAGGTAGTTTATGATATTTCTATTTCAATATGTTAGTGGGGAGATTATGCCGGGTCCCGATGTGGTGACTGTCGCGGTCCGCCGTCTGCTTGGGCACGGAGCTCCGTCTCAAGCAGCCATCCGTCCCAAGCGCTGGCCACGCCCCCAGTTTATGATATTTCTGTCTGTGTTTAGGCCTAATTCACAAAACCTAAAAATCTGAATAAAACGATATCATTATGACATTCAGAATCAATTTATTTAATTAATTATGTAAAGAAAATAATAGATCTGTCTGGTGCTTTTCAATTTACCTCGTAGCAAGTGTGCACATGAGATGTATTAATAATCACTGGAGAGGGGTGTGAGAGGAAGGAGAATTGCAGTCACATGTTTAAGTGCTCACAAAGAAAAAGTTGGTGGTTAAAGTGGATGAAAAGCCAAAGCTTTTATTGTTTTAGATAAAATGTGAAAGGGATAGAACAGTTATCAGGTTTATATTGTGTAGCCCCCATCACCTTTTGTGGGGTGGCTACTAGACATTTAGTGATTGCCAGGGCTGTAGTCAGCCTGGCTGGATTATAGTGGCATTTATCTGGTTAATTCCAGGTGTCTAGCATTGACTGTATTCCCCTGGATGGAGTGGGACTCTGCTGTATGTACAGTACAGCAGCCAATCACTGAGTTTTTTTCAACCAGTGATGCATGCTGGAATAGGATCCATATACTGGAGGTAATTGCCATGTGCTCAGACTGGTCTAGAACAGCAATGGATTAGCACTGGACAGTGTGCTGTCCAACCAGCCCCCAGGCTAGGCCTGAAGCCTGGGGGTGGGCAGAGGCTGAATTGTGCTAGAGTGTGGGAAGTGTTTCCCTGGGCCTTAATGATGGAGGAGGCCTGTGTTGTTTGCCAGAGGAGGAGAACCAGGAAGATGGATGGCTGCTGAAGGTACTCTGGAATCTAGTGGACCCCAGGAACATGGCTTGTGTCTTTCCTGCTGAGGATCTGTGCTCATCCCCTGCTCTTCTGCTACTTCAATTACTACTCACTGTACCACAAGGGAATCTACACTGAGATGCTAACAAGGTCTGGTGAGTCTGGAGTCTATGTCTGTTACACCCTGGATGTCTAGGACCCCTATACCCTCTCTCCCCATTATGAAGATGTTAATAAAAGATATTCAGCATTGTACTAATGGAGTGAACATCAGATTTGTGGGCATTAGAAGAAGGCAGTTAAATGCTAATGGGGCAGCTGAAGACCAAATCCCTTAGACAGACTAGTGATGACCCGGTTATTTCAGCGGATCCTTAGGGGGTGAGTGCTACAGTTGCATCTGTCTCTCTGCTGGGGAGAGTAACCCTTTTTGCTTGTTCTGGTGACCACTGCCTACAGTACAAAAACTATTGGGAAATTCAACATTTAAAGTTGTCTCTGGAAAGGGAAGTGAGGGGAAATCTCCCAATGGGGACACCTGTTCTAGTGACAACTGTCTAAGAGGGGATTTCCTATTACTTTTTCTTACTTTCTGTTGTGTCTCCAGGAAATTAAGTAAAGGGAAATCTTTCTGGATGGGCACAAACAGCAAAAAAAAACACACTTAACTACTCTTTGCAAAACTAAAAAAATAAATGGGGTTTTTCATGTACTTTAGTTCAGAGCTGAAGACAAAATCCAACTGACAATAAGATTTATTTTGCAAACAAATACAGTACATTCAAATACATTAAAGAAGGGAAAAAGTAAATGCAAAACTGCAAACATATACTAGTGAGAGTTATACCATGCTGACTATAGATTTATTAAAAAAAACTTAATTCATAAAAAATTTATATCAATAAAGTAGAATTAAAAGAAGTCTTGAACATACCATTAGTTTCAATAAATGAAAAAGAAAAAAAACTGGCAAAGTGTTATGCTACTAACAGATCAACAGAATTAGTACAATGGTCAGAAAGCCTCTAACTAAAATTAAAAGAAATCAATCCACATACTTCAAGGATTTCAGAAATAAAGCTATTTACTGAAGGAAGGAATACAGCAAACAGAAAGCCTTTCGAGCAATATTGGAAAAAACACTTCAGCACACTTGGCCTTCGTAAGAAATTATATTATCTCTTCTCTCTGAGTCATGTGGCTTTCCTTAGAAGAAGTATGATATACAATATAAGAGATAGCGAGCATGAAGTGATATTTGGTTAAGTTTATTGGTTATAAATCACACAATATGATTGATTAGAATTACCATCATTATACAATTCATGCAAAATAGATCATGATTTTAGTACATACTTTTAGTATATTACATCAATTTAGTTTGTTTAGAGTTCAGCATGCAATGTAAATGGTCAGAGAAATACTGCATGTTATATAAACATTACATTGGATAGTGGAATACATGTCAAGCAGATTTCTTAATAAATGCTGTTAATTTTTTATTCTAGATTATGCTAAAGTAGATCTAGACCCAATCACAAACATTTTCTATAAGTTTTAAAATGTTACTGTAATTTCAAATGTTGTCCTCAAGCTTTTAAAATTTGAAGCTTTCATCACAATTACGGATGAGCTCCAGGTTTGATTTTGCCATCAATTTAACCTGAATGCAACCTGTTTGCAGTTCTCAGAATGGGCACACAAACTGGACTGATTTAGCCATGTCATGACTGCAGTCAGAAGTAGTTAATTTAACGGTCCATAAACACCAGATTTCTGCTGGCTCTTTTCTCATTTCAAACAAGCCTGCAAGGACCCCAAGTGATGTAATTGATTGTATTGACCATTTTTCTTAAAGGGACAGTAAACATTTTAAAAAACAAACAGTGTACTGTCCCTTTCCCCCCCAAAAAAGCATTAAGTTGCCCACAAAGTCCATACCAGACCCTTATCCAGGCATGCAATCTGACTGGCCAGGAAGGAGAGGGGAAGTGAGCTTGTACCACCTCCTCCTGAACCACTCCAGCCCACAAGCTCTTAACATTGGGAGGATCCCTTGCAAGAGCAAAGGGCAAAGACACCCCCTTTTAAAAGGCATCCTGTCTCCATGTTAATGCAGACAAGGGCCTCAACTACCCATCCATGGCACAGTGGATGTGGGGTTCTGCAGGGGAACTTATTTAATCTGGCAGTCCCCTTTGAGATGATAAAAGGGCCCTAGATATCCGGCACTACCCCCACATGAATGAGTAAGGTGTACATAGTACCACATGTTAACATGTTACTCATTCACAAAAAAAGGTAAATAGTAAATAAAAACACAGACACTATAGAAAAAGTCCTTTATTAAAAAAAAAAAAACCCTTTGAGATGATAAAAGAGCCCTAGACATCTGGCACTACCCCCACATGAATGGGTACAGTGTACATGGTACCACATGTTACTCATTCATAAAAAAGTTAAATAGTAAATAAAAACACAGACACTATAGAAAAAGTGCTTTTAAAAAAAAAAATAAAATAAATGTCCCTGATTTAAATCCAACGTTGATTACATTGTTCAGCTATGTAGATCCAGCATCAATCAAAATGAGTTACGTAGGATGTGCCACCATCACCACAATCTACTTAAGTGGCATATTTACAAATTTTTCACCTCCTCCTTTCCCATATTTACATTTTATTATAGTACCGTATAGTTACAGAATGGGGAAAAAGGCTGTTTTGTTTAAGAAGTGGAAAAGTATTTATGTATTTAGCAGTTCCAATAAAATGCTATCTTTGATGTATTTTTTATTTTAAATAAAGGCACCATGCTGTATGCTATAGTCCTCCATTGATATTGTTCATCCTCAAATGGAGCTTTACTGTCAGTCACAAGCAGGACCATCTAATTGTCTTGCTCATCTCTTTTAACAGCAGCCAAGGACAGAGTGTGCTGACATATCAAAGATACTTATTCTGTGTGGGTACTTGATTTCCAAAAGATCAAAAGTATAAACACCTGAATCTTTTCTTATGCTCAAATCATTGATTTAACCATCCTAGGAAATTCTGATTCAGTTGTGCCTATTCTCTGATTCCAATATACTGATTTGTTTATTCCCTTTATGACCGAACTGTTTTGGTCATGTTGTACGTGAAGAACCATGCCTGTTTTATCACTTCTGCACAAACATGCTAATATCTCAATTTTTGGATAGAAAATTACTTTAAACCCCCAAACAAATATATTTTCTGAAAGTTGGGGCCCTGTAGAAAAAAATGACAGCTGCATGTCACACTATATTTGTTCAAATTTTTATCAAATCAATATTTTTAGGGGAAAAAATATATATACTGTATATTACTGCACACAATACATGTTTAAGTAAAGCTACTGAAACTGTCTCACCAATACCACTGTATAATTCTGAACAGTTTGGATCCACCTGTCCCCTCCTTTTGCACCCAGCACTCTATGAATAGCCAAAGAGTCACAACTTCCTATGTGCCAGACCGCATATTTGTTAAAGGACCGCCTGATGGTGTGTCCAATTGCTTCATACATGCCTAGATTCAATGTAGCTGGCTGTCATACAGTTACCATGTAACTTCCCACTACCACTCTGCAAAGGAATCTCAATCTCACACAATACACACAGTAAAAAGTAATGCATGGTAAAATTAAATATTAAATGGTCCAAGGGGATATTTTTTAGTTTCCCTCCAAATATATCAAAGTGAATAATTACTATTACCAGTTAACCTATATTGTGAAGTGTTTGTTAAATATGCTTTTGGATTTATGGGAAAACCCAGCTTTACCAAAGACCCAGCAATGCTTAAATGAGCTAGAAATGTATCTATAAATTATATTCTTTATATATTTCTGAAAATATTTTAAAACAGTATTGGAGCAAAATGATTCTACATAAATTCATATGGAGGGAAAATTCTAAAAATATCTCTTTATATATGCACAGAACCAGCAGAATAATCAATCATGAGAATTTTTGACATGGCTCACAGACACAGTTTAAATATAGTACTTAATTTAGGCTAATTTATGTAAGCATTGCTTCACAAATACCACATTTCAGATTTTGATTCTACCTAGTAGATGCTTCAAATGTTGTGCAAAGCAGTGTGAAAATATTGAGGTATAAAATCAGATTGTTTACAAAGAATATTCAATCTTCAAATTATTAAGGGTTTGTATATTAACTATAAAATATGTTTTACAAAAATAATTTCAAAGATATATAGCCAATCATTGTGAACTTAGTAAAATAAAGTAAAACTGCATTTCCAAGCCAAGGCAAATGAACTAGCAAACTATTACTCAGAGACAATTATTTCAAAACAATTACTTGTTGTATACACATCAAGAAAATGGCATCTCTAAAAATAGGGTAATACAAGCAATAAAATAGACATAAAGGCCAATCAAATCAATTGTCTTCTTCTAGAAGAGAGAAAATAAACACATTTCACCAATATGCTCTGAATCTATCCTAACAATTTCAAATTAATTACAATTCTTGGTCAAACAGAACTGAATGCAAGGGGCAGACAAATATAAAAGCTGAACTCCTGCTCCCCCCACCCCAAACACCCTTCCATCACCCCCTCTCACTAATCACTGGCATAAAAAACTCTAATTCCCCTTTTACATAAATCCTTGGTCATGTGACATTTGGGTCAGGAGTCTTAACTCTTTTTCTGTGCACAGGAGATGAGGTTCTTGTTGGTTGTTTATTTTACTGCCTGCAAAGGTGAGCTTTAACCACTGCACCTCTAACACCGCTATTCATTGTATAGACCAGAGCATTTGTTACATATACCCTATGCTGTGAATCCTTTTTTTCATCACAATTTAAAATGTAATTACAAGGGTATTTTGTGGTCAAACAGCATTAAATACAGGGGGCTGAAACATTAACCAATTCAGCTTTATATTACATCTGATATAGTATTTAAATCCAAGAACAAAAACATAATAAATTGTAGCTTACCACTCCTTAGATGTGGTGGCCACATTAGTTTTCTGTTTTCAGACTATGCACATTTCCTGCAAGTACAGAAACATATATGTGGATCCTGATAGAATTCCAGTATCCTTCTGGCCTCCTATGTACAGAACTGAATGTTAACAATTTTCTCAGCTTTCTTCTTCTAACTTCACAACTTCTCCTACCTATGTTATAGTGAGGAGAAGAAGGGAGGTGTCCTCCATAGATAACATATGGAGTGAACATTGTCATCCTAGGATAGTAAGTGTGTTACTAGCAGCATCACCAGGTATACAAAAAAAACTAATGCAGCCAGCCAGGGCTGGTAAGACAAACTTTATGTTTTTTGTGTGTTTCATTTGGAGATATCGTCTTTTTAAAAACAAAAAAACTACATCTGTAGAGCCAATAATAAAACAAAATGAAAAATTAGCTTTTTTCAGTTTGACATTTGTTAAACTTAAAACAACTAGTGTTACTGTAGATACAAATTGCTTATTTTACTCTATAATTTGTCTTTATATAACAAAACTAAAATTATGTTTCTTGTGCAAAGCATAGTGAAATTATTTATGAATTAAATAAAGGCTTTTTTAATTTGCATTTTTCATAATGCAATGTAAATAACTCATGAGCAAAAGGAATGAAAATGAAAAACATTTTTAAACAGTTCATGATAGAAAAATGTTTAAATTAAAATAAATCAGAAGAAAAAAAAGGAGCTAAGGCTAAAAAGGCAGGAGTTAGGGCAGATTAACTCATGGATAGAAAGCGGTTAAATAGGAACGATTAAAAAAAATGTTGTAAGTTGCTTTTAAATATATCATATGCAAACCAGATGTCACCCCTTATATATGCATATGAATAAACAATAAATGCTACATCATATTTATTCAAGAAACGTTCAGACAGAAACTTGTCTGCAAGTCTCACTTTACACAGGAGTAGCAGCAAAGCAAGTCAGCCACAGAATGACAGTGAAGGAAAAGGTGCAGGCTGTATGGTGTACAGTCAAAAGTAGTTTAATGAGGTTCTTAAGGGCTTATGTCTAAGGTCCAAGTATGGTTAAAAGAACTTAACATAACACTACATTAATATGGAGGGTCTAAGGCAGGGGTAGTGAATTAAAATTCAAGGGGGTCCGGCGCATAACATTTTCATCAAGCTAGGTCATGACTCGCAGTTCAGTCAGAACCCACCGCCCAGCTTCATGATTACCCGGGCAGCCAGCTCCATGCTAGAAGTACCGGTAGCGATATTTCATATTGGCAAGTACCGAAATATAAATATCGGTACTTGATACCAAAAAAACAGTATCAGCGCAATAATAATTATGATGCCATGGAGACTATGGGGTCTATGCACTAAGCTGCCGTAGGCAGCCGAGTGAATGACCGACCTGAAGTGAAGTGAGCCGAACGCTGTTCGGCTATTCACTTCAGGCTGGTACGATTTCAGCCGTATATATCATAATAAATAGAAAACGATTGTGCGAAGCTAGCAGTGACAGCTAGCTCCGCCCAACTGTTTTCTATTAGCCGGCGGTTCTGCTGCCGTCAAAAAAAAAAACTCTCCCGGACGCTCCAGGAGTCTCCAAGGAGAGGGCTGGAGCCGCCAAGGAGAGAAACACTGCTATTTCTTTTTTTTCTTTATTCTGACACGCCGTGTCAGAATCGAAAAAAATAAACATTTTGACCATAGGAATGCATTGCTAGATTCCTATAGGCTATTTCAATTTGCAATAGCCAATAGCAAACTAGCAATTGTACCCGCCCTCTGCTGCTGTCAGTAGTGGTGGACCTGATGGAGAACTGCAGCAGAGGGCGGGTGCAATGCTAGTTGTCCATTGGCTAACGCATATGCCCGACAGCCGAAGCTACGGCTAGATCCTTCGGCTACTTCATGAATAGACCCCTATATTAATATGATGGCTTTGAGAAAAATGACATAAGCCATGAAAATAGCTTGACTAAAGCAATTAGGCTGATTTACAAAATTATATGCACGTATTTTAAGTTACAGATGTTGGGATATTGAACTGCAAATATGCAATTGCTTTGAATAGAACTTCAAGCACTAGCTGGCATATGATATTCCATAACCTGGTGCTGGAAACAGAGATGTGCATGCACATTTCTTTACTCACAATTCTTTTTTAAATTTAGATTCTTTTTAACCACTTGACTCCCAGGCAACGTTTTAAAATGATGCAGGACAACAGCTATTTGCCCCAGCACAGTCTGAAAACAATGCCCAGAGTCAGCAGCTCCTGCAGGCTGTTCCTATGCACATGCGCAGGAATAGCAGGCTGTCAATGACAGCCAGGGTTCAGTGGGAATGCCAGGAGCTAAAATGATCAGCTATTGTGCTTCTAATGCTTCTACAGAATGTTACATACAAGTGCACTTTGTAGGTAAATATAAACACTATGCTTACAGATTGTGTTTACATCAGAATGTTGCATCGAGTGTGATGTTATGACACTTCCTGTCAGTACAGAGCCTTGGGCAGAGCTGTTGCAGCTCAGCTCTCCCTACAAAAGTAGATGGATCAGGTATCGACTGACCAGATCCATACCCCATAAAGAAAGTGTTTAAAACACTATAAAACAGTGTAAAAATTAGGGGGGAAAAATAAATATATAGTATATGTGTAGTGCTCACCACTGAAATTGCTGCTGTGAATTTCGGGTTCTTCTGTCCTACACGAGAATAAACTGCCCAGACTAGATCCACGACAGACCAACATACCTTGTGGATTGTATATATTGAGCTTTAAAAAAACCAGCAAAGTTTTGGATTTTAAGCAGGTAAAGGCTGGCAACTGACTAAAACAGCAAACTAGGTATAATGAACAGTAATCATGGAATTAAATGGTTAGTAAATGATTAAGATATTTAACTGAGTGATATCTGACTATGCAAACATGATTTTACTAACACTAGAACTATTCCCACCTATAGTACAGTCCTGTCCTATTTGTTACACTATTGGCCAGTAGGTCTAGTAATGTCTTGACAATGGTGGTGCCCTTTTTAGTTGGAGCACTCTTAATAGAAGAAGAAAGGCACTGGCTGATATCCTGTCACCAAACCAGTGGATCTCCATTTCCATTGGCAATTCCCTCTTGTGCCAGCGAAAGGGATTCCCCTCTCCAGCTAGCATCCAGCATGTCTCAGGTGAAAACAGGATACTGGTCGCAGCCTCAGCAGTCTCTGAATCTTTTCTCTGTGGTCCTCCAGACCCCTGCTCTCCAAATTGAAGACAGCCTCGGTTTCCAAATGCTACAGCAGTGGCAGCATCCCTAATTTCATTGAGCAGAGGGCCAGCAGCACATCCCACCAATCATGAAGGTAGCAGTAGGGAATAATCCTCATTGGCATCTTCAGCAAAAGATTATTCAAGTCCTTCCTCCTCTCTGCTGTCCTGCCTGGGCATTGTAGTTATATGCCGCACTGGCTGACTGTGTCTCTATTGCACAGAGACTCCAACTCCCACAAGTCCTTATAGCTTCCAGCAGCAGCTAAACTCTGTCTGTGTTACAGCCAAAGTCTCTTCTCCTTGTGGTTGCTGAGGGTGGGCTTATCCAGATAGCAACAGTTAATGAGAGTTTGCTCAGTCATTTCCAGCTAGCTCTCAAATCCCAAATCTCTGTTGTGCCTTTACAGTGAGACTTTATTTAAAGGGACAGTAGCTATATATAGAGATATCTCTCTATAGATAGAGAGATATCTCTATCTATAGAGAGATATATAGAGATATCTATATCTATATATATTCAGTGCAACTACAGTTTAAATTCTTTTTTTTTCTCATTAATTTTAGAAATGTTTATGAATTATTTAAAAAAAAACCAACTGAAATATCACATGTAATTAAGTATTCAGACCCTTTACTCAGTACTTAGTTGAAACACCTTTGGCAGCAATTACAGCCTCAAGTCTTTTTGGGTATGATGCGACAAGCTTTGCACACTTGGATTGGAGGATTTTTTGCCATTCTTCTTTACAAATCCTCTCAAGCTCAGTCAGGTTGGATGGGGACTGTTGGTAGACAGTCATTTTCAGGTCTCTCCAGAAATGTTTAATAGGTTTCAAGTCAGGGCTCTGGCTGGACCACTCTAGGACATTCACAGAGTTGTTCCTAAGCCACTCCTGTGTTGTCTTGGCTGTGTGAGTGTCATGTTGGAAGGTGAACCTTCAGCCCAGTCTGAGGTCCCGAGTGCTGTGGAACAGCTTTGCATTGAGGATATCTCTGTACTTTGCTTTCCCTCAACCCTGACCAGTCTCATAGTCCCCGCTGCAGAAAAAAACACTCCCACAGCATGATGCTGCCACCACCAGGTTTCACTTTTGGGATGGTATTGGGCAGGTTATGAGCGGGGCCTGGTTTCCTCCAGAAATAACTTTGAGGCCAAACAGTTCAATCTTGGTTTCATCAACCAGATAATCTTGTTCCTCACAGTCTGATAGTCCTTCAGGTGTTTTTTTGCAAACTCCAAGTGAGCTTTCATGTGTTTTGCACTGAGGAAAGGCTTCCATCTAGCCATTCTGCCATAAAGGCTAGACCGTTGGAGGGTTACAGTGATGGTTGTCCTTCTTGAACTTTGTTCCATCTCCACACAGGATCTCTGGAGCTCAGTCCATCGGGTTCTTGGTCACCTCTCTTACTAAGGCCCTTCTCCCCAATTACTCAGTTTGGCCCGGCGAGAATTATGGAGGTCACTGTGCTGTTGGGAACCTTCAGTGCAGCAGACATTTTTCGTAGCCTTGCCCACATCTGTGCCTTGCAATAATCCTGACCTCTGCTGGCAGTTCCTTTGACCTTGTGGCTTTTGCTCTGATACAGTATGGATTGTCAGCTGTGAGGCCTTCTATAGAGTGGTTTGTGCTTTTCCAAATCATGTCCAATCAATTTAATTTACCACAAGTGGACTCCAATCAAGGTGTAGAAACATCTCAGTAATGGTCAAGAAAATGGGAGGCACCTGAGCTAAGTTTCAAGTGTTGTTGCAAAAGTCTGAATACTTATGCTAATGTGATATTTCAGTTTTTCCTTTTTCATACATTTGCAAACATTTCTAAATCTCTGTTTTCACTCCATCATTATGGGCACTGAGTGTAGATCAATGAGAAAACAAACGGTAGTATCAGGCTGCAACATAACAAAATTGAAAATAAAATAAAATATATATATTGTAACAAGGACACTCCACTGTAGTCCAGGTAAATCAAGTAGAATGCAGTTTTGAGATCATTTTTTTGTGGTAAAGGTATAAAGGTACACACAGATTTAAGGATTATACACAAGCATGTGACACAAGCAGTCAGCGTGTGGTTTTCAAATGACAGGTAGTCAGCTTTATTAATAAAAGGTTTTTCAAAAAAGTTAATCTGCGCTAATGGAATAAGTAGGACAAAGGTGAGGAACCTAAGGTTCAGGAAGCTGCCACACAGAAGGCTAATAAGCCCCCGATCTAATTTCAAAACAATGGTATAGCGCTACACATCCTCTAATAAAAAGTGCATGACTTGTTGGAACAAAAGGCACAATAGCAGCATTTTTCCTGTGTTCAGTGCATATGAAAAACCCATAAACAAACCCGGCGAACATCAGTGTATGATCAGCTGGTAAGGTTCAGGGATTGCAATCACTGTGTGCATGGACATCTGTGGATGCATGTGGGCCTGTAATACAACAATATCATAATGAGTTATCCTTGGTCTTGTTTGTTTGCTTTGGTAAATCTCTGTCAATGATATTAGCCCATGTTTGTCAATAATCTTGTAGTAGCTATATAACAATGCCTGCACATAACTTTGCCATTAAAATGCTTTCTGTGCCCTTGGGACCCCAAATCTGAATGCATTATCCATGTAGATCTTAACTTTTCAGCCAAGTCAGGTTACAATATGCTAATTTCAGTGTACATAGGCTACACTTTCAGAGAGCTGAGTAAACAGCAACAGAAACTCTACTAAACTATACAATTTACCTAAGCAATGAAGCAGAATGAAGTTGAGAGAATTGTATACCTAGCAGGATCAGCCGGTCTGTCAAACAAGCAATGATTATTAAAAAGGCTTAAGGTACCTACATATATAACACAGCATGCATCCAATTCAGACATTTGGATTCTGCTGTATTTGTCTTTCTGTAGGTTTTCTTGATGTCTCTTGGCTGAGCTTGCATGTGAGAAGGTTCAAATGGCCAGTATGAATTTTGAATGTACAGTATAATAACTGTTACTAGGATGTTTTGTTTGGCTTTAACTTTTGTTAAAGTACTAACAATAGTAACAGCAACACCACACACCAAGATGCCAAATAATATGCCAAATGATGCCAAATAATATTCTTCCTTTATTAAACAGGTAACAGGAAACAGCTATTATTACGTCACTTCATGCGCTAGGCAAATTTAGAGAAAGCATTGTGCCTAGCACAAAATGCATCAGAACAACAGCTTGATCTCCCTGGCTGTTTAAAATGAGCCATTCCTATCCATTCTGCACCATGGCACAACTTATATGGGTACACTTTCTTTAGCCTACAGAGATCATGTCCTTCCTATGAAAGGGCCACTCATGTTTACCCCTGGGCCAAAACTTTCCAATTCTTTATTAGATCAGGGACTTAGAAAGTACTGACACCAAAACATCAGCATCACAGCCAGAGAGCTGGAATGACTGACTATCTAGTTCCATATGACTGATTTGTTTTGAAAAAGAGCTGCAAGCATCTTAAATGCATGCTTTCAACCCATAACCCCCCAAAAAATAACAGTTGATGTCACCACCTTAAACATGCGTTGCCCTTTGAAGTAACTAAAGTAATCCAGTTCTAATGCTGACATTTTATAGATGCTGACATTGTACAATGTGCAGCATATCCATGGCAGTCAGTATACATTTAGAACAAAAATATACTGGGCAGAACTTTGGTTCTGCTTAATTTTTTGTAAGAATGAAAATCATGACTACTAATATAGAAGCTGAAGCCAAATAGTGGGTCCCTAGAGTTTGTTTGTCCTTTTTTTCCATTGGATATTGAGGCACTGGCTGGCAGGATTGTGAATAGTGTTTATGTGTCCCCTGGGTTTCTCACAAACACATAGTGAGTGACTCCAATGTTTATGACTGATGTGGAGAAAACAAATATAGGTCCTTAAGTCCCAATCTAGGTCCTTGGAACAAGGAGCATTGTAGAGCTTTGGGTGGAAATGTAGCCTCCTAGGTCCCCATCCCCTAGGTAGCCAGACCCCATTATTAGTTGTTTTATGCTATGTACTTGTTGTACAAAGCCCTCCTGCATCATACAACTGTTTTTTTCTTCTTCTTCGCTGCATAAAAAGTGTCCCTGTCTTGTGCATGGTTTACCGCTGCCAATAACAGTTGAGCATGTCCCCCTAACGGTATTGATACATTAATATAAAGAGGACTGGATTTTATTTTATAGATTTGCATCATGTCTTTTATTGTTGGTATGTGTTGATCTGAATTAGAACAAGTTTAATTTTAAGGTTTTTCAGCGTTAAAATCACTATAGTTGGTTTACAATGACTTATTTAGCAGATAATAGTAAAATATGATTACCATATTAATGGCCTTTAACCTTTAAAATGTAGTGCCTAGAGGGCATTTCCATTTCTGAAACAAGTGGTAAGTGCTTTAACTAATATGTTATTCTTGTAAAGTCTAGAGAAATATGCAGTATTTATATGAATGACCTGTATTTGCTGTCCTAGATATGCCATACAGTATTGTAATTCAGAAACCTGAGAACTCTGTTTCAGAGAAAGTTATTGGAGAAGACAAGACCCCTCAGGTTTTCAGTGGAACATTGGGAGCAATTAATGCTGTATCTAAACAAGGGTGCATATGCAAATGAACAACACATCACTGAGATGTTTATAAAAAGAAAATGTAATCTGTAAGCCTGTGCTATTAATTTAAAAAAAGTTAATAACAATGTTTGGAAGACCAATATGTAAACTTTAAACATACAAGCAAGAATAGCTTTGACAAAGGAATCCTCACTCCAAAGTAGTATTTCACTATCTCAGAATATTTAAATGTTTTAATTGTACTTCTGATTAACATTTGTAATACATACAATTCTGAACCCCAGTGTTTGTTTGTTATTTATATTATAGTATTTATAATAACACTTCAAGAAATTATCTTTAAAATCCAATTTAAAATCCAATTGAAGGCTAACACCTTTTTCTTTTTATAGTCCTGCACCTTGGCATATCTTTTTCTATTAGTGGAAATGATCATAATGTACTATGTTATCAGAGAGATGTAAAGGCCACACCCTTCATCACAATTGTCCCTACACAGACTTCTGGTGCTGATGAAGAGAAGGGGTGTTACCAAGCCCAATAAATTACAGAGAGTACTATGCCAAAAACTGGTATCTATTACACTGGACAATTTGTACCTGCTTAAGCAGGAAAGTTGAGGCTGTTAGTGCAATGTTTGTCCAACTGAATGTCTATTTTTGTTACTTAAACTGGGCACACAACTGATTTTTCATATATACAAAAGTATTGGTGTGTTTAGTTATCAAATTTCTCTTGAGGACTCACTCCACTGGAATAATCTTTCCTTATGGGTTCTGGCTACACCCCTCCTTCGTTACCATAGGGTAACGTCTGAATCCAGCAGAAACTTGATGTATATTCTAGAAGCACTGGACTCCAAAATGCTTGGAAATCAGTTGTCCGGGTCTAGATTTTTTGGAGGCTGCCCTCCATTATCAGAGATATCACAGAGGGTCCCCATAGAAGTTTGGTGAAATATTGGAGGGATGAGAGCACCACAATAGTTTTATGGATCCAGAAAATGTTTTTTTTAAACATGGAAAAGCCAGCACTTTCCAGTGGTTTCAAAACTCCCTCTTCATCAGGGTTGAGAAACAAGATAGTAAACAAAAAATATATCTCATATATGAAAGTTTTATATAAATGAATTGAGTATCTAAAAATAGTCTAGGATAGGATATACTGTATGAGCTGACATTCTACATAGTCTACAGGGTATATGAGCTGAATTATAAAATCAAAATATCTGTAAAAAATAAGTCAAGGCAACTGGACTTGCTGCATTTTTCTTGAAGACGTTATACTGGTCATCCAACTAGCTTTCTCAATTCAGAATGACTTGTACAAAAATTCTCTGGGAATAAATATGGTGAATGTTGTTCCAATCCACATAATCTGTTAGTGACAATCAGGTATTAATAACCTGTCCAGAGAGAGGTGGTAAAACAGCATTGACCTTTTTCCTTTAGGTACACTGCCGAATCCTGACCAGTGGGTTTGGCTCTTCTATGCTGTGCCATACGCTGGTGTAGCTGCTGTTTTGTTTCACCGACATACAATTCTGAGCACTCCTCACTGCACTGAACTGCATGCACAATGTTGTTCATCTTGTGTTTTGGTGTTGGGTCTTTTGGGTGAACCAGTTGTTGCCTCAGTGTATTGCTGGGTTTAAAGCAGACAGGGATGTGATGCTTTTTAAAAACCCTTCTGAGTTTCTCAGACACCCCAGCTACATATGGGATGACCAAATTCTTCAGTTTGTCATGCTTTTCACCCTCACTGGTACTCTTGGCATTCTTTCCTCTCCTTTTTTCTGTTTTGACAAAAGCCCAGTCTGGATACCCACAAGTTTTAAGGGCTCACTTGAGGTATTTAAATTCCTTCATCTTGGCCTCTGTTCTGGTGGGATTTTTCTCAGTCTGGTGGTGTAGAGTCCTGATGACTCCCAGTTTGTGGTCTAGAGGGTGGTGGGAGTCAAATAGCAGGTACTGCCCATGTGTGTTGGTTTTTGATAGACCTCTTTTTCTAGCTTCCTTCCCTCTTCTGTTTCAAATATTTTATTAGGTTTTTGTCAAACACAAAAAAATTACAAGACAGCAAACAATAAATAATAAGCAACCAAAAAGATAAGACAAGTATTATTACAGGTACATAGAGAATAGTGTACACGATATACATGAAAATATCCAAAATCGTCAGGTTTTATACATAGGGTGTTTAATCCAGCACTCCCATGCTGTGAGGTAGGATTTCAATTTACCACCTTTTAAGGCAAACATACGTTCATAGGCACATTGGAGGTTCAGTCTACGGATGACATCATGGTAATTTGGTGGGGAAGGGTCTCTCCAATGTTGGGCGATCAGCGTCTTAGCTGCTATGAGGAGATGTAAGATGACTGTTCTAGCTCGGAGCGGGAGAACCTCTATGGACAAATGTAGCAAGGCTAAGGCTGCCGTAGGGGCCACTATGCTCCCAGCAAGTTCTGACACTAGCTTGAAGATATGGTTCCAAAAGGATCTTATAGACTTGCAATACCAGAAAACATGGATCAACGAGCCAATCTCATTGCAGTGTCTCCAACACAATGGCAAGTGACCCTTGCCAAATTTTGCTAGTTTATATGGTGTGTGGTACCACCTGTGTAGAATTTTTTGTTGTAATACCCAGTGGTCAGAGCATCTTGAACAAGTGTACGATATTCTGATGGCAGCCTAGCTATCGCCCAGCTTATGCCGAAAGGCCCTGAGGTTGTTCGAGAGTTAGGGAGGGAAGCTTAAGGTTATCTAAGAAATTTGTAATCTCCTCAGCATTTGGTTGGGGAGCATTCCTTCCCTCTTCTAATGTTATTAAACAGTCCAAGAAAACCAGTTTGTTTTTTTGCATATCTTCCCGCGTAAACTTGATGTTATGATCCACTGAGTTGATATGGTCAGTGAAAGCCTGTAACTCTTAAAAATCAAAAGTAATAAATAGTAATATGGGTGCAGTATATGGTGTTCATAAAAAAAAAACCAAGTGCTATAATGGTGATAGAAAACGTTTTAATGGAATCTGGAAAAAGAAGTAACAAATATAATGGGAAGAATACAATAGAGTAGCCCAGCAGTATGAGGATGAATAGAAGTAGCCAGTCTACACAAGAGTTGCAAAAAGGATCAAGAGCAGCAAGCACTCTAGAATGCAATTATAAAGAGAAATGATAGTAGCAGAGCTTCAAGCAGGATCAGTGAGCCTATTAGAATCTGGTTGCAGAGAGCTCAATGGTGGAAAAGAGAGCCTTGCTTACAGAAGAAGAAAGAAGGAGATCAGATAAGTGGCAGAGTTGTGGCAGGAACTAAAACATACTATGACAGGGGGCAGGATCTTAAAGCTAGTGATTAAACGTAAACAGAGCTGACTCAAGCAGTAGCTATGAGGGGTAGATTCCTATGACTAAAACAGACTGAGCTAGGCCTCAGGGATGACAGAACCAGCTCATACAAAGGTGACCAAAGGGTACAGGGGTAATTGTAATAAGGCTGTCTGTGTCAATATCATCCTAACACAAGTGGGTGCAGGGGAGTTATCAAGGATAGACAGAAATGATAGGGCATTGTACAGAAAGGAGCAGAGAGGGGCAGTCAGTAGTG